>NC_037673.1:127486923-127581083 GCF_003255815.1 Theropithecus gelada | reverse complement strand
TTTTTTTTTTTTTTTTTTTTTTTTTTTTTTTTTTTTTTTTTGGAAACGGAGTCTTGCCCTGTTGACCAGGCTGCAATGGCGCTATCTCGGGTCACTGCAACCTCCGCCTCCCGGGTTCAAACGATTCTCCTGCCTCAGCCTCCCTAGTAGCTGGGATTACAGGCAGCTGCCACCACGCCCAGCCATTTTTGGTACTTTTAGTAGAGACAGGGTTTCACCATGTTGGCCAGGCTGGTCTCAAACGCCTTACCTCATGATCGCCCACCTCAGCCTCCCCAAGTGCCGGGATTACAGTCGTGAGCCACCACACCCGGCCGAGCATTTTCAAATCTCAGATTCTCACCTGTGCCTCTGTGGTCACATCTTCTCTTACTCTCACTCTTCTGTGTCTCTCTTTCACTTACAAGGGCCGTTGTGATTACTTTGGGTTCACCTAGATAATGCAGGAACCTCCCTATTCCAAGATCCTTAACTTAATCACATCTACAAAATCCCACTTACCATGTAAAGTAACATTCACAGGCTCCAGGGATTAGGACGTGGGTATCTTCTGCCTAGCACACTGAGTTTGTGTGATGCCAGTCAATAAGGTTGAAATGGAAAGAAATGAGGTAGAAGCAGCAGCAATGGGCCTGATCACACAGAGCCCTATAAGCCAAGGTAAGGATGCTGGATTTTATTCTGTGATGGTATACACTAGCATATTACCAGCAGGAGGGTGCTACTATGATTTATATTTTATAAAGATCATTTTGGGTGCTGTGTGGCAAATTAACTACGATGGAAGCAGAGAGGTTATCCAACTAGGAGCCTTTCAAAGTACTCCAGGAAAGAGATGTTAGCAGCTTGGATTAGAGTAGTGGAAGCAGAGGAGATAAGTGATTAGATTCTAAGTGATGTGTGTTGAAAGTACAGAGAGAAGATTTAAGGATGATTTCAACGCTTTTGGCTGGAGTAATTGGATGAATTGCTCACCCAATTGCAGATATAGAATCCTGCAAAAGGAGGTTTTGGTTTGTTTGTTGTGGAGGCAGTCAAAATAAAATCGCAGTGCCTGGTAGCCATCTAAGTGGAGGTGGTCAATAAGCTGTAATGTATGTCACAGACCAGTCTGGAATTAAGGGAAGGGGTAGGTCAAGAGACAAATACTTCAGAGTCAGTACTCTACAGATGGTAAGGCCTTCAGATGGAATGAAAGCTGACCATATTTTTATTATCCAAACCAGCACACATTTTAACTTTTTATTTTGACAATTTCAGACACAAAAAAGTTGCAAGAATAATACATAGAATTTGCATATGCCTTTCAATCAGATTCTCCAAATGTTAACATTTTATTGTAACTGCTTTATCCTTTTCTATTTCTCTACTTACCTATAAACAGACACTTTTTCTCTGAACTATTTGAAAGTAAGTTGCAGACATGACACCCATAGCCTTACATACTTCAGTGGGGTTTTCCTACAAAGACATTCCCTTGTATCAGTAGTTCTTAAAGTATGGTTCCCAGGCTAGCAGCAACTGTTATCACCTGGAAAGTTAGAAACCTAACTTGTAGGGCCCCACCCCAGACCAACTGATTTTGACAATTTTTCTGTGGTTATGAAAGGAAATTAACATCACTTCAAAACTATTATCTAACTTATAGGCATTATTTAGATTTTACCAATTGTCCCAGTAATGTCTTTGATAGCAAAAGTACCAAATGAACACATTTGAGATTAAAGGGAACCACATTCAATAATTTTGCCAAGACAGAGTAGTCGTGTAATCATAAAAGGCAGTTGAGCTCACACCTGTAATCCCAGCACTTTGGGAGGCTGAGGCGGGTGGATCACCTGAGGTCAGAAGTTTGAGAACAGCCTGGCCATCATGGGGAAACCCTGTCTCTACTAAAAATACAAAAATTAGCCGGGTGTGGTGGTGCGTGCCTGTAGTCCCAGCGACTTGGGAGGCTGAGGCATGAGAATCACTTGAACCCGGGGGGCAGCAGTTGCAATGAAACGAGATTGTGCCACTGCAGTCGAGCCTGGGCGACACAGCAAGAATCTATCTAAAAAAAAAAAAAAAAGGTACTGAGGAGGTATACTTTTTCTTAATACGTACACTTAGAGGTCTAGTATGATAACTGGAGTTGTCTATAGTATTTTATAAATGGATGTCCTTAGTGACCTTGACAAGAGGGAAATGGACACAAAAATGAAAGAAAGCAGACACGGTATGTAGAAAACTTTTTTAAAAGGAGCAAAGATATGAGGGGGATGTGGTAATTAAGGAAGGTTTTGTTTTTTTAAGGTGGGTCATTTTATTAATACATTATGTTGATTGCTGCCGGGAAAAATTCCTTGAAGAGAAGTCTAGGGAGGTTTACAAACTACTGATGCCTGGAGCTCATCTCCAAAGATTCTTATTTAATGGATCTGGGGTGCAGCCAGGTTCACGGGGATTTTCAAAAGCTCCCCAAGTGATCTTAATGTGTAGTCAAGATTGAGAACCACTGGTAGAGAGAGAAAAAAATCTGAAGAGAGGACTTAAAATCTGCTGCAGCAGCAAGACCTTAAATAATCTAAGTGCTAAATTGCAGCCAGCACCACTTGAATTATCAAATCTTGTCAGTTACAGTATCCAACTTTCCCTACAAGCGTCCATAGGCAGACGAAGGGTTTATACCAGTAACTCCATTCCCCAGGAGACAAGAAAGGAGGCTAGAAAAACGACTTAGCAATCTCCTTGGAGCTCAAGACCAGGAACTTCCCCCTGCCCGTCCCTGCTGCAGTTCCTGCGGAGCTCCGGCACGCTGGCCGCTCTCGCAGCCCCGGTCGCCAGTGCGCACGCGCAGGATTCACTGGGGCGCAGGCACCGGCGCAGGCTTGGCTGCGCCCTCTCGCGCCGCACGCTCCGCGGGTTCCTCCCTCCTTTCGAGCCTCTACCCTGGCCGCCGCGCGGGAGAGAGGCCGAGATGGCAGATGAGATTGCCAAGGCTCAGGTCGCTCGGCCTGGTGGCGACACGATCTTCGGGAAGATCATCCGCAAGGAAATACCAGCCAAAATCATTTTTGAGGATGACCGGGTAGGTACCGTGAACCACCTCGCTCACCTGCTGAGGTGGGGTATCGTCCCCGGATCCTCGGGTTTCTCGCGGAGGGACAGGAGGGGTCGCGAGTGCAGCGGCGATGGCAGGGGACCTGGCCGCCCTGGCCCAGTGGGCCCCCAGCCAGGGGACAGGGCCCGGGCACTCCGAGGCGGCCTGCCGGCGCGTGCCGGCGCTCCGGTTACTCGTTATCTGCCCCCGGCGCGGGCCAGGCCGCCGGGCGTCCTGGGTGCGGCACCGCGGGGCCTGGGCGCGTGTCGGAGCGCACTGGGGCCCCCGCGTGGAAGCCCGCCGGCTCCCCGGCTGCCTCGGACCTCGCCTGTATCAGGAATCTCGAAATCTCGCCAGCGCTCTGCCTGACAGAGAGAAACCCGATCGCGCCCTGACTCATGCCCAATCTCCGCGATCTCCCGCGCACAGCCGGCCTGCCAGGGCCGGCCGTTCCTGGGCGCTGCTCGGCAAGGCATTGTGCTCCAGGGCCTCGGGGCGCGGGGAGGTGCGCGGCCCGGCTGGGCCTGCCGGCCTCCTCCGCGGTGTGCGGTTTGCCACCTCACCGCTACCCCATCCCTGTCTCCACCCCAAGCCGTACCCTGGGCTGGCGAGGCGATCTCCTGAGAGAAGAAGTGGGCCCGCGTCTGGGATTTGCTTTCGGTTGACCTCTCCCGCTGAACGTGTCGGGCCTACAAACAGCTGAATGATTCCTTTTATATTCAACAGGAAGTAATTTTAAGCCAAGAGACTGAGACTGTAGTTTCTGTTGACTTCTTGTAGGTGAAATCCCATGTGACTTTGAGATATATTGTGTAAATTATTTAGTGGACAGTTGTATTTTTGGGATTGGATCTCAGATAAAGCTGGGCAGATTGGATGATTTAGATAGAACAATTTTGTAAACAGTTTTGTTAAATTTAGGAAATATGAAATATAAGAAAAACATTTATTCTACTAGTGTCGTTTAGTTAGATTCAAAACGTTATCAAAGATTTAATTAGGTTCCTCCAGGCGAATTTTTTTAAAAAAACTTTGTCTCAGGGGTAATTCTTTGGTTTTAGAAAAAATATTTCTTTTTAAAGTTTGCAGTTGCCTTTGAGAAATGGTTGTTGAAAAATTTACATTTGAACCACCGAAGTCCAACTGTATAACAGCAGGAAGCAGTCTAAATGAATCAGCATTTTGTAGGGAGTACCCAGTAGAATTATTCCTGAGACAAATAAGTGTGGATGGGTTTTATTAAAACAGTTTTCACTTCAGCAGTGAGCAAGAGATACAAAAATATTAATGTCGTGCGTGTATTTACAGACACTGTGTTAAATAGTCTAAATGCCGAAGAGTATGTATCATATATGTACTCTTCAGTTTTACACAAAAGGATAGGTATATTTCTTAAATAGTTGAGTAAAGTGAGAATAGATATTAATCAAATAGCAGACAAATACGTAGTTAAAAAACTGATTGCTATCATAAAGAAAACACACACACACACACACACACACACAGGAAATTGCACAACTAGGACTCTGACCTGGGAGTAATGGGACAGGGAGGGGAATCAGAGGTTTTTTTCTGTTTTTTTTTCTTTTTTCTTCCAGAAATCATGTATGTGCTGGGAATGGAATGGCGGGATGACTAGCAGTTTAAGTTAGACAGAAGGTGGGGTTTGGAGGGGGAGAGGATCACTGAAAAAGCTTTGAGGGCGGAAAGCTCAGAAGGACAGTTCCACGTGAAGAGTTGCAGGAGATCTGGAGAGGCAGACAAGGATTAGCATGGCCAATTTCTATGCATTCATTGGCTCCCAGTTTAAATGTCACTGCCTCAGAGTTGTTGTCCCTAAACAATCTAAATCAGGCTTTTCCTGTAATAATCATTCATATTATCCTTTACTTTGTAACATGTATGACCTTTGGTGACTATACCTGTATTTAAAGTTGGTCTTCCCATAAGACTTCCATGGAGTCTGGGTGCAGTTTCGGAGGCCAAGGCGGATGGATCACCTGAGGTCAGGAGTTTGAGCCAGCCTGGGTAACATGGTGAAACCCTGTCTGTACAAAAACACAAAAATTAACTGGGCATGATGGCACGTGCCTGTAATCCCAGCTACTTGGGAGGCTGAGGCAAGAGAATCGCCTGAACCCAGGAGGCGGAGGTTGCAGTAAGCTGAGATCTTGCCATTGCACTCCAGCCTGGGTGACAGAGTGAGACTACATCTCAAAAAAAAAACAAAAAAAAACTTCCATGGAAAGGATCATGGCACCATTCGTAATGTGTACACTTCTGTTTTCTTAGCATCTAGTGCTCCCCATGTAGTTACTGTTCAGTAAATATTTGTTGAAATAAGTTTTATCCTACCAATATACTAAAAGTTTGATTTATTTATTTATTTCCCGTTTCCCTAGTGCCTTGCTTTCCACGACATTTCCCCTCAAGCACCAACACATTTTCTGGTGATACCCAAGAAACATATATCCCAGATTTCTGCAGCAGAAGATGATGATGAAAGTGTAAGTAAATTTCTAACATGATTTATTTTTTTGCTTTTTAAATTGGGAGATTAATTTTGTCCTTAAAGTGCTGTCACATTTTCATCTTCCTAAGGTCATTATTAAGGAAAAACTTAAAAAACCATTAAGATTTCAATTGCCCAGCTGTTTTCCAAAGTTGCTGCATCATTTTGTATCCCACCAGCAATGAATGAGCATTCCATCTTCTCCATATCCTTATCAACACTTGCTATTATCTTTTTTTTTTTTTTGAAATGGAGTCTTGCTCTGGCACCCAGGCTGGAGTGCAGTGGTGCCCCCGATCTTGGCTCACTGCAAACTCTCTCTCCCAGGTTCACACCATTCTCCTGCCTCAGCCTCCCGAGTAGCTGGGACTACAGGCGCCTGCCACCACACCTGGCTGATTTTTTGTATTTTTAGTAGAGATGGAGTTTCACTGTGTTAGTCAGGATGCTCTCGATCTCCTGACCTTGTGATATGCCCTCCTCTGCCTCCCAAAGTGCTAGGATTACAGGCATGAGCCACTGCACCTGGCCTATTGTATTCTTAAAGTAAGCTAGAGAAAAGGTTATTAAGAAAATCGTAAGGAAGAGAAAACATATTTACTATTCATTAAGTGGAGTGAATCATAAAGGTCTTCATCCTTGTCATCTTCATGTTGAGTAGGCTGAGGAAGAGGAGGGGTTGGTCTAGCTATAGCTGTCTCAGGGGTGGCAGAGGCAGAAGAAAATTTGCCTCTAGGTAGATCTGCACAGGTCAAACCCATGTTGTGCAAGGGTCAGTTGTATTTACTTGGGGATATTTTTTAAAGTGAGACGTTATTTCTGAAACTTAGAAACTTCAGGACATTAATTTTTAATGCAATGTATTTGTACAAATCACAGAGTTGAAAGATTAGAGCGAGTACTTAATGGTAAAATACCATCTTATATGCAGTAACATTAAAACCTCAGAATACTTTTTTTTTTTTTTTTTGAGACGGAATTTTGCTCTTGTTGCCCAGGTTGGAGTACAATGGCACAATCTCGGCTCACCACAACCTCTGCCTCCTGAGTAGCTGGGATTACAGGCATGTGCCATCACACCTGGCTAATTTTGTATTTTTAGTAGGGATGAGGTTTCTCCATGTTGGTCAGGCTAGTCTCGAACTCCCAGCCTCAGGTGATCTGCCCACCTCGGCCTCCCAAAGTGCTGGGATTACAGGTGTGAGCCACCGCGTCCGGCCCCAGAATACAAATTTTTACCATTTAGTATAATTAGACAGTCATGGCATTTTAAGGTCAGAGCTTCTTACTCCAATGCAGCTCTTTTCTATAAGGATAATAAAATGTGAATTTTTACTCAGTTAACATTCTAAATTGGTGTTTTAAGGTCAGCTCTTTTACTTAGAAGACAGTTGTTTGCCAGGAAACATTTACTGAACCAGTTTTAAAACTGCTCATTAATAATTAAATTTTGTGACCAGTATAGGTACCTGCTGTACAAAATTTTATATAGATGCTCATCAACTTAAGATAGGGTTACATGCTGATAAACCCATCATAAGTTGAAAATACTGTATGTCTGTCAAAAATGCACGTAATACACCTAACTTACTGAACATTATAGCCTAGCCTAGTCTAACTTAAGCTTGCTCAGAACATTTGACATTAACCTGCAGTTGGGCAAAATCATCTAATACAGAGCCTATTCTGTAACAAAGTTGAATATCTCATGTAAGAGTATTTTACTGCATATCACTAGTCTGGAAAAGGATCAAAATTTGAAGTATGGGTTCTCCTGAATGCATATCGCTTCCACACCATTGTAAAGTTGAAAAATCATAATTTCCCCAACTTACAATTTTTGTCCATTGTCCACCTGTACAATGGACCTCACTGCATAAGTAAGGTAAGCAGAGTCCACTGTCCTGGGGCTTACTAAGGTAATGGGACTAGAAATGTAAGATTCTTTCCCTTCGCTCTTTTCTTGCCATAGGAATTAAAGGAGTTCCCTTTCCTGAGAGCTTTTTAGAATGTTGAAGTTAACCTTCTCAACTTTTTTCTCTCACAATGGGAAAGCATAAGCAGTGAAATGGGAGTTAAAGTTCTTTTCTCTCGCCAACCTTCTCCCCTTTAACTTTTATTAGGGAAGAAAACTGGCAACACACAAGTGGACTCCTTGTGTAAATAGAGACAAATTGACTGTAGATAGAACCAGAAAACAAACAGGATGACACAGTGAGACTAGGTATTTGCCACAGGATCCTACAAGTCCGCAGGCAATGCAATAGATCTGGTAGTGTTCACAGGAAAATCCATAATGGTCATAAGGAAATCATAAAGAAAGCAAGATGTCTTGCTTTATTAAGAAAACATAAACACTACTTGGAATATAATTAAAATTTTTTTTTGGTTTGGCATAGTGCCTTGTGCCTGTAATCCCAGTACTTCAGAGGTTAAGGTGGGCGGATTGCCCGAGCACAGGAGTTCAAGACCAGCCTGGGCAACATGGAGAAGCCCCGTCTCAACAAAAAAATACAAAAATTAGCCAGGTGTGGTGGCGTGTGCCTGTAGTCCCAGCCCCTTGGGTGGATGAGGCAGGAGGATCACTTCAACCTGGGAGGTCGAGGCTGCAGTGAGCTGAGATCATGCCACTGCACTCCAGCCTGAGTGACAAAACAAGACCCCGTCTCTTAAAAAAAAGAGTTTAATTGAACAGCAGATTTTACTTATAATTTGTTTATTGAAATTAGTAATGATAAATGCCTAATCTTAATGGGTCTCCAGTTGTAGATTGTGCTCTGTTGGCATTAAGAGTTTCCAAATATTTGCTCAGAGGGGTGTGTTTCAGTGAGAGTTTTAAGATTTGATATTTCAGCTTGACAGTTTGTTATTTAATGTCAAGAAGTAATAAATTGCCTGTGCCTAAGAAACTTTTTTTTTCCTTTTCCAGCTTCTTGGACACTTAATGATTGTTGGCAAGAAATGTGCTGCTGATCTGGGCCTGAATAAGGGTTATCGAATGGTGGTGAATGAAGGTTCAGATGGTGGACAGTCTGTCTATCACGTTCATCTCCATGTTCTTGGAGGTCGGCAGATGCATTGGCCTCCTGGTTAAGCACGTTTTGGGGATAATTTTCTCTTCTCTAGGCAATGATTAAGTTAGGCAAGTTCCAGTATGTTAAGTAACACGCTTATTTTTGCCTGTGTATGGAGAGATTCAAGAAATAATTTTAAAACCACATACGTAATAAAAGACATTGTTGCATGGCTTATAGTCTCTCTGAATGTTGCATTTGATTTGTTATTTTAAAAATATATTTGTTGGAATATGTGAAGGTGGGTTTACAATTTTGGAGGTTTCTTGCTTTTTCTTCCCAAGGAGGACTCAACATATGAACATTGCATTGTTTTAATGGTGTTACTAGTCTTTGAAGACAAATAATGAGAGTTTATAAATTTAGCTTTAACTTTGAAATATCTTTCCAGGTTAAAATAGGTCCAAATTAGATTTTTAAGCTAATTCTCACGTTTTCTAAGAACATAGCAAATTGATGATTTTGGGTTTAGAAACAATGATTTTCACACCTGTAAATCCCAGCACTTTGGGAGGCTGAGGCGGGTGGATCACGAGGTCAGGAGATCGAGACCATCCTGGCTAACATGGTGAAACCCCATCTCTACTAAAAATATAAAAAATTAGCCGGGTATGGTGGCAGGCGCCTGTAGTCCTAGCTACTTGGGAGGCTGAGGCAGGAGAATGGTGTGAACCTGGGAGGCAGAGCTTGCAGTGAGCAGAGATTGTGCCACTGCACTCCAGCCTGGGCGACAGAGCGAGAAAAAGAAACAATGCTTTATGTTCAGCACACATTTCCCCTGGACTCTGGGCATAATTTGGAAAGGATGAAAGTAGGTTTGTCACACAATCTTTGATGACCATGTGAAGCCATACATTGGTATTTCCTTGCTATTTAAACTCCATCTGAATATTTATTATAAAGACTTGAAAATATTTTACCTAGAATTCACTTTTCCAATTGAAACCTCATTGTTCTAAATGTGTATGCACACATTAATAAACATATTTAAGTTGTGCATGAATCTGGCTATGTTAGAGAGAGTAGGAAAGGGAACGTGTCCGGGTCTGGGTTTTCATGTAGACTGACAACCAACCTTTTGTTTTTAGTCTCACCATGTACCCTGGCCTTTCTAAGATTCTTTTTTTTAATTTTTTTTTTTTTGAGACAGAGTCTCGCTGTTTCGCCCAGGCGGTGGTGCGGTGGTGTGATCTCAGCTCAATGCAACCTCCACCTCCTGGGTTCAAGCGATTCTGCCTCACTCAGCCTCCTGAGTAGCTGGGATTACTGGCGTGTGCCACCACGCCCGGCTAATTTTTGTATTTTTGGTAGAGATGGTGTTTCACCATGTTGGCCAGGCTGGTCTCAAACTCCTGAGCTCAGGTGATCTGCCTGCCCTGGCCTCCCAAAGTGCTGGGATTTACAGGTGTGAGCCACCACTCCCTGCCTCTAAGGTTCTATATAATACAAGCTTAATAGCTTTGCTTCTTTGCTTGCCTTTGTGTAGGCACTTTCCAGCTTCCAAAACTTAATACTTTGTTTCTTCTCCCATTCTCTTCATACTTAACAGGTTTTTTCCTTTTTTTTTTTTTTTTTTTTTTTGAGAGAGTTATCCACGAGTGGAGCTGGAATGCATCCAGGAGCTGGAATGCAGTGGCACAATGGCTCACTGCAATTTCCGCCTCCCAGTTTCAAGCAATTCTCCTGCCTCAGCCTCCCAAGCAGCTGGGACTACAGGCGCACACCGTCATGCCTTGCTAATTTTTGTATTTTTAGTAGAGGGGGTTTCACCATGTTGGCCAGGCTGGTCTCGAACTCCTGACCTCAGGTGATGCACGTGCCTTGGTCTCCCAAAGTGCTGGGATTACAGGTGTGAGCCACTGTGCCCGGCCTTCCATTTTTAATCTAAAAAGATTGTTGTAGGGTTTTGACACATTTAATTGAAAGTTGTTTTTCTTAAAATTTTATTTCCTCTTAGTGATTTTTTAAAATAGTTTTTTTTTTTTTTTTTGGAGGTGGGGAGAGAAGGGAAATTGGTTCTTTATGTGCAACACATAATTTTTTTCCCAATGTTTCATTTGTCTCCTTACTTTGTTTATGGTGTTTAAAATGTTTATATAGTTGGCAGGGCGCTGTGGCTCATGCCTGTAGTCCCAGCACTCTGGGAGGCCGAGGCGGGCGGATCACGAGGTCAGGAGATTGAGACCATCCTGGTTAACACGGTAAAACCCTGTCTCTACTAAAAATACAAAAAAAAATTAGCCGGGCGTGGTGGGGGGCGCCTGTAGTCCCAGTTACTTGGGAGGCTGAGCCAGGAGAATGGCGTGAACCCAGGGGGTGGAGGTTGCAGTGAGCCGAAATTGCGCTACTGCACTCCAGCCTGGGCGACAGAGCAAGACTCCGTCTCAAAAAAAAAAAAAATGTTTATATAGTTAAAACATCCATCTTAAATTTATTTCATAAGCCTTTCCCATCCTAAAAGGATTTTAAAATATTATTTTTGTTTTCCTAGTACTTTTTTTTTTTTTTTTTTTGAGACTGACTCTCGCTCTTGTTGCCCAGGCTGGAGTGCAATGGTGCAATCTCAGCTCACTGCAACCTCTACCTCCCAGGTTCAAGTGATTCTCCTGCCTCAGCTTCCCGAGTAGCTGGGATTACAGGCATGCGCCACCATGCTCGGCTAATTTTGTATTTTCAGTAGAGATGGGGTTTCTCCATGTTGGTCAGGCTGGTTTCAAATTCCCAGCCTCAGGTGATCTGCCCGCCTTGGCTCCCAAAATGCTGGGATTACAGGCGTGAGCCACCGTCCCCGGCCTTTCCTAGTATTTTTATGAGTTTATATTTTATGTTGAGGGAAGGTGTAGGGAGAAGTTTTGGAGGGATTTGTGCCACAGTAAAGAATGAAATAATGAATGCATTTGTATTATGTATAAGAGGATTGGCTCGGCTTTTATCATGTATATTGTCTTTCCCAATGATTTAGTTAAGCTAGTGTTAATAAGTCAGGTAGCCAACCACCAAGTTGTTTTGCTGGTTCTGTCTGTGACCTCTGTGCCCAAAACTGTCTTGTGGCATATATTCACCAAATCTCATGTGGTCGCCAGTCTCCAGGATAGCCCACAAGGATCCTCACTTCTGGTATTTGCACCCTTGTGTTTCTCATTGAATCTGAGCTGATCCGTAATAAACAGTATGGTACAAATGATAGTATGATTTCTGAGGCTGCATCACAAAAGGCCTTATGACTTACACTGTGGTCTCTTGGATTGCTCACAGCTATTGACTGAATATGTTTCCCAAAATTCATATGTTGAAATTCTAACCTTCGATGTGATGGTATTAGAAGGTGGGGTCTTTGGTAGGTGATTAAATTATGAGGCCGGAGCTTTTATGAGTGGGGTGAGTGCCCTTATAAAAGAGACTTTGGAGAGCTCCTGCCCCTTTCACTGTGTGGGAACCCAATGAGAAGAATGTCCTTACAAACCAGGAAGTGGGCTCACCAGACATTGAATCTGCCAGTGCCTTGATCTTAGACTTCCCATCCTCTAGAATTGTGAGAAAGAAATTGCTGTGGTTTATGAGCCACCCAAGTCTATAGCATTTTTTTTCCCCCCGAAACAGGGTTTTTCTTACTCTGTTGCCCAGGCTGGAATGCAGTGCCGTGATCATGGCTCCCTGCAGCCTCAACTTCCCTGGGCTCAGGTGATCCTCCCACTTCTCTTCCTGTAGGAAGTACAGGTAGTTGGAACCTGTAGCTGGAACTACAGGTTCATGCCATCACACTGGTTACTTTTTGTATTTTTTGTAGAGATGGGGTTTCACCACGTTGTCCAGGCTGCTGTGGTGTTCTTTTCTAGCAGCCAGAACAGACTAAGATACTTGGGAAAGCCAGTTGCTATGGCCAGGGACACTCAAGCAGCCCACTGGAAAGGTGTTATATTGAGAGGAACTGAGGCCTGCCAACAGCCAGCAATATGTCAGCTATGCGAATAAACCCTTCCCAGCCCCAGTTGAGACTTCAAGATGACTGCAGTCCTGATTAGCATCTGACTGTAACCTCATGAGAAAGACCCCACAGTATACGCATCTGTCTAATCTCCCAAATTCCTGATCCACAGAAATGGAGTGATAATAGTCACCAAGTTTTGGGGTAATTTGTAACAGCAATGTTAACCAAAACACCCTGTTGTCTTAATTTTTTTTTCTTTTTTAGCATATAGCTAGACTGCATTTCCCTGCATCCTTTCAGCTGTGTGGGGCCATATACCTATTGTCCGGTTAATGAAATGTGTGAGGAACTAATGTATGTCATTTCCAAGACCCTGAAATATCTCCCATGCACTCTCCTTTGCTTTTTTTTTTCTTTAGTTGATGAGATGCAGAAAGGATTCAATAGAGGAGATTTAGATGTTTGGTGGAATGAGCCTGAGTCTCCAAATGACTGCATGGAGGAGTATTTGCCACACTCCTGACCCACATTGAATTTTATTTGTTAAGCCACTGAGATTTCAGGATTTGGGTAATAATACTTAGGAGTATTTACTGTAATTAATACAAGACCTATGATTCAGGAATGATGAAACTTTATAAGGTGGCTTGGGATTTTAACAATCATAGCAGCCTATTTGATTGTTCTGCCCTTAGAAATAGCTCAGAGGTTAAGATTGCCAGGGTAAACAGGGGTTAGAACTTGGAGATAACAATTGGGCTTTTAACTAGAGTGTAAGCCAGTTCCTGTGGGGACCATAGCACCACTTTTTTTTGTTTGTTTGTTTTTTTGAGCCAGAGTCACTCTGTTGCCCAGGCCGGAGTGCAGGGATGTGATTTTGGCTTACTGCAACCTCTGCCTCCCGGGTTCAGGTGATTCTTGTGCCTCAGCTTCCCAAGTAGCTGAGGTTACAGGCATGCACCACCACTCCCAGCTAATTTTTTTTTTTTTTTTTTCATTTTTAGTAGAGAAAGTGTTTCACCATGTTGGCCAGGCTAGTGTCAAACTCCTGACCTCAGGTGATCTGCTCACCTTGGCCTCTGAAAGTGCTGGGATTACAGGTGTGGGCCATGCATCCAGCCAGTACCACATGTTGATTGAACTGATCTGAGGAGGCTATGTGAGAAATGACTCTTATCTTTAATATTAAATGTTATATTTTAGAACTGAAGTGATAAGTTCAGGTCATTTGAGGAACTTAGTTTATCATTGAAATAATTTCCTTGAGTAAGCCACTGAGAAAATCAAAGTGCTCTTTAATCTTTATTTTAAAATATGTGTATTCTTGCTGGGTGTGGTGGCTCATGCCTGTAATCTCAACATTTTGGGAGACCAAGGTGGGAGGATCACTTGAGCCCAGGAGTTCAAGACAAGCCTGGGCAACATGATGAAACCTCGTCTCTACAAAAAATAGAAAAAAAAAAAAATTAGCTTGTGTGGTGGCGTGTGCCTGTAGTTCCAGCTGCTTGGGAGGCTGAGGTGCTGGGAGACTTAGGTGGGAGGATTGCTTTAGCCTGGGAGGCAGAGGTTGCACTGAGCCAAGATCATGCCAGTGCACTCCAACCTGCGTGACAGAGCGAGACCTGTCTACCAAAAAAACAAACAAAAAAAACCTATTTTTCATTTATGTAGGTTAGAATTAGCCTACATAATAAAAACAAAACAAAACAAAACAAGAAAACAGATTTAAATGGCATAATAAAGGCTTATTTTTTTTCTTTCAAGTTATAGAACCCCCTAAGGTGGCAATCCAGGGCTCTTTTATCACCTTTGTGACATCAGCAAGAATTCGGGCTCCTATCTTTCTTCTCTACCATCTTTTATGTCCTCAAGGTCACTTCATGATGCGTGGATTGATGCAGCTCCAGCTATCAGATTCCCCCATCAAAAAGAGAGAGAGGGAAGGAAAATGGCAAAAAGTCATGTCAGCATTATGTCCCTTTTAAAAAGAGCTTTTACGGAGGTCCTTCAAGACCTTCTGTTTATGTATTATTGATCACCCCAAGAGATAAGACAGGCTGGGTATCTTGCCGTCCAGAATTAAACTAGAAAGGAATAAATCTAGAGTTGATACTGACAGGTAGGTCACAGTATATCCCCCATCACTGATAGCCAGTGTTCATGACTGTGGAAAATCAGCCAGGCATTCTTAGACCTTGCCATGGTGCTGAAAGGACTGATTAGGTAGTTGCAATTTGGCTATATTCACTCTTTTCTCCAACACTGAGTCAAGACCAGGAGGCATTTTGTTGACCACCCCCTATTTTCTGTGAATAGTGGGTGCAACTGTAATTCCAAGCAAAGCTCCTTCTTTGCTACACTCATTTCTGGTGCTTTATCATACTGATTACATTTTTTTTCTATTTACATTATGGCTTACAAAATAATAAGTAAATTTTCAAAAGCCTTTCTCACTCTTTCTCATTTTTTTTTGAGATATGGTCTCACTTTGTTACCCAGGCTGGAGTGCAATGGCACAATGACCTTTCACTGCAGCCTCGACCTCATGGGCTCAAGTAATCCTCCTCCTTCAGCCTCCTGAGTAGCTGCACGTGACTGTTTTTCTATTTTTTATGGAGATGGGGTTTTGCTTTGTTGCTCAGGCTGGTCTCCAACTACCGGATTCAAGTGATCCTCTCCCATCAGCCTTCCAAAGTGCTGTGATTACAGGTGTGAACCACCATGCTGGGTCAAAAGCTCTTTTCTTATGGCACAGATTTTAGTTAAAGAGAACAAAAGTTGGTTAAGTCCTTCTCTTTCAAATATGTATTGCATATATGTCAACAGCTCATTCGAAGTCTGCATATCAGCCTTTTCATTCAACTGTAAAGCAAACTGAGAGCACTGGCTGATGATAGTAGCTGCTCCTTGAATTGCTTCCTATAATATACAGGATCATTTAATAAAGAGATTTCTGCTTATAACAGCTTATTAAGTTTTCTCCCTATGTTTATTATAATTATGTTCTATAAGCTTCTCAGAAAGAGTGTGACTTGTACATGCATTTGCTTAGAGTAAAATTTGATGTGTCTATAGCTGGTTTTGCCCCTTTATTTCATATCAAAGTTTATTTTGCACTTGTCCTAAAAAATATGCAGTTGGTTTAACATGGATTTGTTGTGCTTTGAAAATGACCTGAAAGCTTGAGTGGCTTCATGTTACTTTTTAAAAAGTCAGGACTTTTGAAGTATAAGTTATTAATACAATAAAATCTACCCATAAAAAGTGTACAGCTTGATGAATTTGACACAATCAAGATAGAAAATGTTTTAATCATTTCAAAAAGGCTTATTAGGAGGCCATTTTATAACCCACGTTATAAATGATGGCTTGGTCTGGTAGGTAGTGTTACAGATGATGAGTAGTGATCCAATTCAGCATGTATTTTGAAAATAGAGCTGGCACGATTTGCCAATGGACAAAATATGGGAGTGAGAGAGAGAAGTCACTATTTATTATTCCTCAAGATTCTATGGACTGACTGGGTGGTTTCTGTGCTGTTTTGTATCGGTTAAAATCTCTCTCTTTTGTACTCTTTCCCTTTATTTCTCAGACCAGCCAACGCTTAGAGAAATAGAAAAGAACCCACATTGAATATCAGGGGTGGGGTTTTCCCCGATATCTGGTGCCCATGTGGTCTTTCTTTTTTCCTAAGTGCACGTGGGAACCTGACTCCCTTTGGTAGGTGCGGAGAAATGTCATTGGTTTGGTCCACAGATATGCGTGTTTGACTCCCTGATGACTGGTGAGTAGTCTGTGTACAGTCTGGGTTAACTATGGGTCACATGGAGTATAAAAATTATACTTATCTCTTCTATATTAAACTCCCGTTAAAACAGGGAATGGTTCCAGTGCCCATGGAAAATATGGTCTCTCTATTCAGGGCAGTGGTAAAATTCTGTCCTTGGTTTCCTGAAAAAGGAACCTTAGATGTAGACCTGTTAAAACAGGGAAGAGTCCGAGTAACCATGGAAAATATGGTCACTCTATCCTGGGTGGTGGAAAAATACTGTCCTTGGTTTCCTAAAAAAGGAACTGTATATGTAAAGGTATGGGATCTTGTTGGTACAACATTCCGGGAACTGGTCTCAACAGGGAATTATATTCCCATCACTGGGGTGATTGGGCCTTGGTACTTGCCATCCTAATACCTCCTCAACCATCCTCTGCTACCAGATATCAGGGGAGATTCACCTCCAATATTCAACATGGGTTCTTTTCTATTTCCCTAAGCATTGGCTGGTCTGAGCAATAAAGGGAAAGCGTACAAAAGAGAGATATTTTAAAGCTGGGTGTCCAAGGGAGACATCACATGTCAGCAGGTTCCGTGATGCTCCCTGAGCTGTAAAACCAGCAAGTTTTTATTAGCGATTTTCAACAAGGGGAGTGAGTGTACAGATAGGGTGTGGGTCACAGAGATCACATGCTTCACAAGGTAATAAAATATCACAAAGCAAATGGAGGCAGGGCAAGATCACAGGACCACAGGACAGGGCGAAATTAAAATTGCTAATGAAGTTTCAGGCATGCATTGTCATTGATAACATCTTATCAGGAGACAGGGTTTGAGAGCAGAAACTGGTCTGACCAAAATTTATTAAGTGGGAATTTCGTTGTCCTAATAAGCCTGGGAGCACTATGGGAGACTGGGGCTTATTTCATCCCTTTGTCTATGACTGTAAAAGGCAGCCGCCCCCAAAGCAGCCATTTTAGAGGCTACCCTCAGGAGCACATTCTCTTTCTCAGGGATGTTCCTTGCTGAGAAAAATAATTCAGTGACAGTTCTCCTATTTGCTTTTGAAAGAAGAGAAATATGGCTCTGTTCTGCCCAGCTCGCTGGCAGTCAGAGTTTAAGGTTAGCTCCCTTGTTCCCTGAACATTGCTGTTATCCTGTTCTTTTTTCAAGGTGCCCAGATTTCATATTGTTCAAACACACATGCTCTACAAACAATCTGTGCAGTTAACGCAATCATCACAGGGTCCTGAGGTGACATACATCCTCCTCAGCTTACGAAGATGACGGGATTAAGTGTTAAAGTAAAGACAGGCATAGGAAATCACAAGGGTATTGATTGGGGAAGTGATAAGTGTCCATGAAATCTTCATAATTTATGTTCAGAGACTGCAGTAAAGACAGGTGTAAGAAATGATAAAAGTATTAATTTGGGGAACTAATAAATGTCCATGAAATCTTCACAATTTCTGTTCGTTTGCCATGGCTTCAGCCGGCCCCTCTGTTTGGGTTCCCTGACTTCTCACAACAGTTTTACCTGATCTTATTCATGCTGCTGTGTTCTGTTGAGGGTTAGAAAGTCCAAGATGACCTCACTCAGATGTATCATGGTTGGTACTTGCAGTCAGCTGGGGTCTCTGGAGTCCTGTCTCTAGGGCCCCTCAGTCTCTTGTTTCCTTACATTGAGGTCACACAGTAATAATCTCAAACTTAGTTTAAATTAATTACAATTTATTATTCCTTATGATTTTCATGGGTTGTTTGGGCAGTTCTACTTATTTCACCTGGGCTCACTCATGTAGCTACATTCACCTAGGGGGTTGCAGGGGGATGGATTTAGCTGGGACAGTTGGCATGGTTTAGTTACACACCACAGGCTCTTTGGATCCCCATGCAATGGAAATTAACAGGGGGACAAGCAGATTTCCCAGACAAGCCTTTTATTTCTGAGTTTGTGCTTGAAAACAAGGGAAAGGCTGGGTGCTGTGACTCACACCTATAATTCCAGCACTTTGGGAGGCCGAGGCAGGTGGATCACCTGAGGTTGGGAGGTCAAGACCAGCCTGACCAAAATGGAGAAACCCCTACTAAAAATACAAAATTAGCATGGCATGGTAGCACATGCCTGTAATCTCAGCTTTCCAGCTACTTGGGAGACTAAGGCAGGGGAATCGTTTGAACCCAGGAGGTGGAGGTTGTGGTGAGCCGAGATCGTGCCATTGCACTCCAGCCTGGGGAACAAGAGCAAAACTCTGTCTCAAAAAAAAGAGAAAGAAAACAAGGGACACAATGAAGGCACAAGGATCCTCCAGCTCACTCTGAAAAAAGCCTGTAGGGATTTTTTTTTATCAGGCAAAGTGTGGGAATTGACATCAGGGGTAGGGTATGCAGGCTGGGCTGGGCAGAACATGTAGGGGAAGGGTATGCAGGTTCCCATATCTGGCTGCAATGCTTATATTGAGTAATGGGCCACCTGGTGGTCTGGCCAGCGGCAACAAGGCTGTAGATCAATTATTGTTCAACATTCCTTTACCAGGTAAGACACTCTGCAACCTTTGTTCGATTTTAGATCTAAACCAGTTTCTGGAGTTCTTTAAGTAAAAGGCATGGTTAAACATTAGGAGTGCACAAAAGAACAATATAGACTGACTATTTTCTGTATATGACTATTAGCGGAAATGGTGTCACTGAAGTAGTGGTGCAGATTTTGTGATCAGTGGGAATCACAAAAGAATGCTCTTGGGGTGAGCTAAAGCCAAACCCTTTCCCTATTCTGTCTCAGTTTGGTTTCTTTCCAGGTTGTCTTTCACCTTGAGCTTCTACACAGATTACTGTTCTCAGAGCAGCAATCCAAGAGGTCAAACAAATGCTGGAATATCTCTTGAGGCCTAGGCTTCAGAACTTGCATAACATCACTTCCACCACATTCTGTTGGTCACAGCAAGTTAAAAGGCCAGCCTAGGTGGAAAGGTTTTGAGAAATAGACCTCATGTCTGCACGTGAGAAGGAGAAACCTCACATTGCAAAGGGGTGTGCATACTAGGATGGGAGGAAGATAGAGCCATTAAAGAGTCTACCCTACCACCATTATGCTGTTGACTCACCTACTTTCTCTCCTGCCATGAAGACTAATTGTTTCCGTGTCTTTGTGTGACTTGAATTCATACTTTCTAAGAGAGGACAGGGGCTCCTGAGGCATAAACCTCACGGGCCAGATCACCTCATAAGCTACAGATAGCCTGCAAATGACTGATCAGTGTTCTCTGAGGTGAGGCAATCTGGTATGGTGGCCAGTGTGTACAGACCTCTTAAAGGCTTATAGAAAGGGACTGGGCGTGGTGGCTCATGCCTGTAATCCCAGCACTTTGGGAGGGCCGAGGCAGGTGGATCACCTGAGGTCAGGAGTTCAAGACCAGCCTGGCCAACCTGGCCAACATTGTGAAACCCTGTCCCTAAAAAAAAAAGAAAAAAAAAAAAAAATTGCCAGGCATGACGGTGGGTGCCTGCAATCCCAGCTACTTTGGAGGCTGAGGCGGGAGAATCACTTGAACCCAGGAGGCAGAGGTTGCAGTGAGGTGAGATTGTGCCATTGCACTCCAGCCGGGGGGACAGAGCGAGACTCTGCCTCAAAAAAAAAAAAAAAGACTTACAGAAAGGGACAGGGCATGTGGCAAGTCCTCTGAAGCTTTCCTGAAAGGGTCCAATAGGCATCCTGCTTGACCAGTACAGTACAACTGAAAACTGGTATAGTGGTTACAGATATCAGCCTGCCATTCAAGTGTGTAATAAATATACCTCTTTGTTTTTCTGTAACAACTTTTCTGTTTTGAGTCTCTGATCCATTATGGTGAAAGATACTTAGTTTTAGTCAATTTGGAGTTTTCCCCCTCCCATCCCTGGGGTCGTACTTAATTTCTGGAGGGTCTTGTATAGTGCCATGGGATCTGGAGGGGCCATCTAGTCCTCTTTGTCATTGGTCTCTACAGTTTACCTGAGACTTTTGTTACCTTATTTAATCCTTGTTCATTGATCCCTGTAGGTTGACGTTTTGTAATAATGATGATCATGATCATGATAGTATTATGATAGTAATTATGAAAGTATTATGATAACATTAATAAGAGTTGCTATTTGTTTAATGCTCGCTATGAGACAGGCACTGTGTTATATGTATTAAAAATAGTATTGCTGGACTGGCACGGTGGCTCACACCTGTGATCCCAGCACTTTGGGAGGCCGAGGTGGGCAGATCACAAGGTCAGGAGATCGAGACCATCCTGGCTAACATGGTGAAACCCCGTCTGTACTAAAAATACAAAAATTAGCTGGGCATGGAGGCGCGTGCCTGTAATCCCAGCTACTCTGGAGGCTGAGGCAGGAGAATCTCTTGAACCCGGAGGCAGAGGTTGCAGCGAGCCGAGTTGGTACCACTGGACTCCAGCCTGTGACAGAGCTAGACCCCGTCTCAAAAAAAAAAAAAAAAAAAGAAAGTATTGCTAAAAACAACTCTGTGTACATATTACATCTTGTGGAATTTGCACAGAGCATATGTGTAATGGACATTTGTAACTATCAACATCCAGCTTTTGAACTCCTTTCCTATTTGAGGGATTCCTTGCCTCCCAAAAGAGAAGCTGAAATGAACAGACACCCAGTATTCCAGCTCCTTTGCCAGCTGGGATGTAGGCCCTTGACTTAGGCTCTGCCGATCAGATGCACTCATCTGGGATTTTGAATTTGAAACTAATGACACAAAGAAACAAGGACAGTGGAGATTTCTTTCTGGTGTCAGTGGCAGCAGCATCAAGTTGGCAAGCACAATAGTGTCTGTGTTGCCAACCCTTGGATCCAATGTTGAATACAAGGGATGACAACAGTGCAAACTGCAGTTCCTGTGTTCAGTGGCAGTGGTAGCAGCGTACCAATAGACTGGCTCTCTGGTTCTATTTTTTAATTTTTTTTTCCAGACAGAGTTTCGCTCTTGTTGTTCATGCTGTAGTGCAATGGTGTAATATGGGCTCACTGCAACCTCCGCCTCCCAGGTTCAAGTGATTCTCCTGCCTCAACCTCCCGAGTAGCTGGGATTACAGACATGTGCCACCATGCCTGGCTAATTTTGTACTTTTAGTAGAGATGGGGTTTCTCCATGTTGGTCACGCTGGTCTCGAGCTCCTGATCTCATGTGATCTGCCCGCGTCAGCCTCCCAAAATGCTGGGATTACAGGCATGAGCCACCATGCCTAGCCCCTGGTTCTATTTTTGTTTGTGGAGTTATCTGCATAGCTTCTCTTTATTCCTGCCTATTTTCCCAGTTTATCTGTGAGCCATTCATTAGTTTCAAGAAATTAGCCAATGGAGAAATTCTTAGCAAGAGTGATCGCAGGCAATAGGGAAAGGGTAGGTGGAGAGCTTGGGGTTGGTTAATTAGCCTGATTTGGGATGGAGGCAAGGAAAACCCAGTTAACAATAAGGAACTGGATTTTCACAGCCCGTGGCAAATAGTAGCAAAATAGTTTTTTTTGTTTTGTTTTGTTTTGTTTTGTTTTTAGACAAGGTCTCTCTCTGTCACCCAGGTTGGAGTGCAGTGGAGATTATAGCTCACTGCAACCTTGAACTCCTAGGCTCAAGTGGCCCTTCCAACTCAGCCTCCCAAGTAGTTGGGTGATAGGCCCATGCCATTACGCTTGGCTCAAAATAGCTAATTAAATCATTTGTAGGATCACCTGCAGTGACATGCCAGTTGAAGGCAAGGCTTTGGGTTTCCAAATCCTATTGCCATAGGATCATATAAAGGGTAGGCATGGAATTTGAGGATTGTGCAGGTGTTGTGACTGCTTCTAATATTGCTGAACATCTTAAAAAATAATAACAAGGCTGGGTGCAGTGTCTCATGCCTGTAATCCCACCACTTTGGGAGGCCGAGGTGGGTGGATCACTTGAGGTCAGGAGTTCGAGACAGCCTGGTCAATATAGTGAAACCCCATCTCTACTGAAAATACAAAAATTAGCCAGGTATGGTAGTGTGCGCCTGTAGTCCCAGCCACTCGGGAGGCTGAGGCACGAGAATCACTTGAACTTGCGCGGCAGAGGTTGCAGTCAGCTGAGTTGGGGCCATTGTACTCCACCTTGGGGGGAAAAAAAAAAAAAAAAGCCAAGATTTCTAAATTATTAGCTCAAGTTATCAGAGAAACCCAGGGAACTTCTGTGGCTCTGCTACAAAAATCTGTAAGAGATTTTGCAAGACAAACTCTTGCAGCTGAAGAACTGAAACAATTTTAGGCCAGACACAGTGTTTGATCCTCAGGGTTGCCAAATTGTATTGGTTTAATTCATGGATGTATATATAGTCTCTTATGAGGAAGCCAGGATGTTGATCAGGAAAGAGTGGTATCTAAATATTTAGAATGAGCTAAGTTGGAGAATTTGGCTGACTCAGACTACCTCAAACTCCCAACATACTGAGCCTCCCTTTTCAGCTGAAGTGGCCTTTTATCTTGTGTGGAAGCTACTTTTGGTTGCTTGAAGACCCTTTCTCAATTATCTCTCTTATATACTACAGCTATGCCTGTGCCTCTCTCTTTAAATGGAAAGGGAACTCTCTCATACCTGATTAACTTCCTTCCATGTACCTCTTGCATTTATTTCTCTCCCTCTTTCTCTATAATTGTATATTAGGAGATCCCAAGAGATCCTAAATGGCACATTGGGACCATCCTTAGAACTTTGAAAACAAAAATTGCCAGGCAAAACTAGCACCTTCTTTTATTATTATTATTATTATTATTATTATTATTATTATTATTATTATTGAGACAGAGTCTCACTCTGTCACCCAGGCTGGAATGCAGTGGCGTGATCTCGGCTCAATGTAGCCTCCGCCTCTCAGGTTCAAGCAATTATTGTGCCTCAGCCTCCTGAGTAGCTGGGATTACAGGCATATGCCACAATACCTGGCTAATTTTTGTATTTTTAGTAGCTACAGGGTTTTACCATGTTGGCCAGGCTGGTCTCGAACTCCTGACCTCAAGTGATCCGCTTGCCTCGGCCTCCCAAAATGCTGGGATTACAGGCATGAGCCACCATGCTCGACCCTTCTATTATGGATAGGGAAGAAGAAAGACTGTAAACACCCAGGAGTTAATAATCTAAAAGTAAATAAAAAAGAAAAGCATACCCTAAAATCAAACATGAAGAGAACCAAATGAAGTAAACAGTGTATAAATATTAAAAACATAAACACACAGAAAACATAATTCAAGTTTCTTTTGAACACAGCACACTGGCCCTATATCCTTACTAGGACAAATTCTAAGGACAAAGAACAAATGCAAAGAAATTTTGAATTTTATCTCATAACCTTGTTGTTGTTATAATGGTGAAATTATTTTTTGTCTGTATAGTAGATAGTCCAAATGAGTAAAGATATTGGTTTGAATGGGAATCAAGGTTTTCATTATGGAAGAAGGGAGATAAACACAGGGAATGGAAAAGTTGATAAAGAACCCCCGTAAAGTTGAGAAGTATGTCTATACTGATGACTTTTTTTGAAAAAAGAAAATCTAGCTGTCTTTACTGTCAAGGCCTAGTCACAGTAAACGCTACACAACACTCAGCTCTTGTTTTTTAAATACCATTCTCTACTAGAAGGCATCAGGTTTCCGTGAAATAAATGGCTGATTCAGGTGTGGGGCAGGGAAAGTTCAAGGTGAGTATGGAGCATCTTGCTGTGGTTGTAGCCTGGGAAGTGGAAGTGCTCAAAGACTGAGAGGTTATGTCAAAAAGACACAGCAGTTAGGTTGAAAGAGTTCCCTTTGGCCAAACTTGGGACAACATGAGCATAGTAATGATTAATAATGGCCTGGGCACGGTGGCTTTTAATCCCAGCACTTCGGGAACCTGAAGCAGGTGGATTGTTTGACCTCAGGAGTTTGACACCAGCCTGGGTAACATGGTGAAACCATCTCTCTACTGAAAATACAAAAATTAGCCAGGCATGCTGGCGTGCGCCTGTAATCCCAGCTACTTGGGGGACTGAGGCCAGAGGATGGCTTGAGCCCAAGAGGCGGAGGTTGCAGTCAGCCAAAATCGGACCACTGCACTCCAGCCTGGGTGACAGAGTGAGATCCTGTCTCAAAAAGAGAAATAAATTAATAATGGTCATAATACAGGAAGAATTAAATCTGTAAATCTATATTGATATGAAAGAGAGAAATGCTTTTTTATTTTTTTTAAAATAAAGTTCCAAGTAGTAAACATAGAAGAAATGATCAAAAGAAAAAAATAACTATTTTTCTTTTCTTTCTTTTTTTAAATTATACTTTAAGTTCTAGGGTACATGTGCACAACGTGTAGGTTTTTTCCATATGTATACATGTGCCATGTTGGTGTGCTGCACCCATCAACTCATCATTTACATTACGTATTTCTCCTAATGCTATCCCTCCCCCAGGTCCACATCCCCTGACAGGCCCCGGTGTGTGATGTTCTCCGCCCTCTGTCCATGTGTTCTCATTGTTCAACTCCCACCTATGAGTGAGAACAGGCGGTGTTTGGTTTTCTGTCCTCGTGGTAGTTTGCTGAGAATGATGGTTTCCAGCTTCATCCATGTCCCTGCAAAAGACATGAACCCATTCTTTTTTTATGGCTGCATAGTATTCCATGGTGTATATGTGCCACGTTTTCTTTATCTAGTCTATCATTGATGGACATTTGGGTTGGTTCCAAGTCTTTGCTATTGTGAATAGTGCCACAGTAAACATACGTGTGTATGTGTCTTTATAGTAGCATGATTTATAATCCTTTGGGTATATACCCAGTAATGGGATCGCTGGGTCAAATGGTATTTCTAGTTCTAGATCCTTGAGGAATTGCCACACTGTCCTCCAGTGGAGGTTGAACTAATTTACACTCCCACCAACACTGTAAAAGCATTACTATTTCTCCACATCCTCTCCAGCGTCTGTTTTTTCCTGACTTTTTAATGATCACCATTCTAACTGGTGTGAGATGATATCTCACTGTGGTTTTGATTTGCAAAAATAACTACTTTTCAACTCACAAATAAAAATTGATTCAGGCAAGAATTATCAATGCATGCTGATACCATCGGGTGAAAAATTTGGGGGACATGGTCTCAAAGTGTCACTTTCAAGTAATTTATTAATTGCAAAGGGGAAAGACATACTTCATTTATGATGAAGAGGTCTGATAGCACATTAAACATGTTAACAAAAATAGCATCAGTAATGGTGTTACAATAAAATACACAACATTATCTAGGTATTATTCTTGCCAGGAATGTTTAATCTGAATCTAGTAATGAGGAAACAATCAGCCATTAATAAACCCTCAAATCCAGAATGTGGGGCATTTTGTAAGAACATTGGGCTGAACTGTTAAAACAAAAAGTCAATATCGTAAGAAATATCAGTATCACCACCAATACTAACCTCATAAACAACAAACACTACCACCAAAAGGTATGAGAACTGTTCTAGATTAAAAGAGGCAAAAGAGACTTAATGTAATGCAACGTACTAACACTGATCAAATCTTGGATTAAAAAACAGCTATACAAGCTAATAAAAGGCATTTCTGGGACAGTTAGGGAGACTTGAATATAAATTGTATATTAGATGACATTATTGATTTGTTAATTTTCCTGGGTAGATAATTGGTTGTGGTTTTATAGGAGAATGTCTTTATTCTTAGAGGATGCATGACTAAGTATTTAGGGATAAAATGAAGTTTAAAGATTTCTGCAACTTACCCATAGACAGTCACTCCCCATTTCCTCTCAAACGCACCTATCCCCAGCCCTAGGCAATCACTAATCTATTTTCTGTTTTTAAACAATTTTTTATTATACTTTAAGTTCTGGGATACGTGTGCAGAACGTGCAGGTTTGTTACATAGGTATAACGTGCCATGGTGATTCCACATCCATCAACCCATCATCTACATTAGGTATTTCTCCTAATGCTATTCATCCCCTTGCCGCCAACCCAGTGTGTGATGTTCCCCTCCCTGTGCCCATATGTTTTCATTGTTCAACTCCCACTTATCAGTGAGAACATGTGGTGTTTGATTTTCTGTTTCTGTGTTAGTTTGCTGAGAATGATAGTTCTGTTTTTATGGATTTGCCTATCCTGAACATTTTATGTAAATGGAGTAATGCAGGATTTGTGGTCTTTTATGACTGGCTTCTTTCATTTAGCATCCATGATGTGGTATCAGTAACTTCATTCTTTTTTCTTGCTAAATAATTTTCTTTTGTTTAGATATGCCACATTTTGTTTATCTATTCATCAGTCGACGAAGTTTTGGGTTGTTTCCACATTCAGCTATTATGTATGATGCTATGAACATACGTGGGCAATTTTTTTGTATGGATATATGTTTTCATTTCTCTTAGTTGTATGCCTAGGAGTGGACTTGCTTGTATGGTTACTCAATTGGTCGCGGTTACTCTGCGTTTAACATTTTGAGGAACTGCTAAACTTTTCCAAAGTGGCTGAGCCACTTTACAATCTCACCAGCTTTTGGTATCATATCTAAGAAACAATTGCTTAATCACAGAGTTTAAGATCACAGAGTTTTATACCTATATTTTCTTCAAAACCTTTTATAATCTTAAGTCTTAAATGTATATCTTTGATCCACTGTGAGTTAAGTCTTTGTATGTAGCATGAGGTTCGACTTCATTGTTTTGTATGTGGCTGTCCAGTTGTTTCAGTATCATTTGAAAAGACTATTCTTTCCCTATTGTCTTGGCACCCTTGTCAAAAATCAGTTGACTTTATAAATGCGAGGCTTTAATTCTGGACTCTCCATTCTATCTTATTGATCTATGTGTTTATATTTATGTCTGTACCTCAATGTCTTAATTCCTGTAGTCTTGTTTTAAGTTTTGAAACTGAGAAGTGTGAGTCCTCCAACATTGTTCTTTTTGAAGATTACTTGACTTGCATTTCTATATACATTTTAAAAAATAACCTTTAAAGATTACTTGACTTGCATTTCTATATGAATTTTAAAAAAATACCCTTTATTTTTTAGAGCAGTTTTAGATTCACAGCAAAATTGACTGGAAAGTACAGACAGTTCCTACATACCTCTCCTGGACGCAATGTACATCCTCCACCACTATCAACATTCTGCACCTAATTGGTACTTTCTTATAATCCATGAAGCTACATTGACACATCATTACCATCCAAAGTCCATAGTTTTATGTTACAGTTTACTCTTGCTGTTGTATGGGTTTTGACAAAATATGATGACATGTTATATACAGAACATGTATCATACAGAACAGTTTCACTGTCCTGAAAATCCTCTAGGCTCTACTTTTTTCATTCCTTCCTCCCTACTAACTCTGGGCAACCACTGATCTTTTTACTGTCTCCATACATAGTTTTGCCTTTTCCAGAATGTCAAGTAATTGGAGTCATAAATGACATACCCTTTTCAGTTGGCTTCTTTCACTTAGCAATATGCATTTAAAGTTCTTCCAGGTCTTTTTGTATTTTGATGCTCATTTCTTTTTAGCACTGAATAATGTTCCTTTGTTTGGATGTATCACATTTTATTTATTCATTCACCTAATGAAGGACATCTTGGTTTGCTTCCATGTTTTGGCAATTATGAATAAAGTTACTATAAAAATCCATGTGCAGGTTTTTCTGTGGGCCTAAGTTTTCTACTCATTTAAGTAAGCACCTAGGAGCATGATTGCTGCATTGTTTTTTGTAAGAGTAGGTTTAGTTTTGTAAGAAACTGCCAAGTTGTCCTCCAAAGGGGCTGTACCATTTTGTATTCTCAGCAGCGATGAATGAGAGTTCCTGATGCTCCTCATCCTCACCAGCATTTGGTGGTGTTAGTGTTTTGATTTTTGGCCATTCTCATAGTTAGTGGCTTTTTTTTTTTTTTTTTTTTTGAGACAGAGTGTCCCTCTGTTACCCAGTCTGGAATGCAGTGGTGTAATCTCGGCTCACTGCAACCTCCACCTCCCAGGTTCAAGCATTTCTCCTGCCTCAGCCTCCTGAATAGCTGGGGTTAGAGGCGCCTGCCACCATGACCAGCTAAAATTTGTATTTTTAGTAGAGACGGGGTTTCACCATGTTGGCCAGGCTAGTCTCGAACTCCTGACCTCAGGTGATCCGCCCACCTTGTCCTCCCAAAGTGCTGGGATTACAGGCATGAGCCACTGCGCCTAGCCCTTTTGCCCATTTTCTTTTTTTTTTTTTTGAGTTGGAATCTCGTTCTATTGCCCAAGCTGGGGTGCAGTGGCATGATCTCAGCTTACTGCAACCTATGACTTCTGGGTTCAAGCGATTCTCCTGCCTCAGCCTCCTGAGTAGCTGGGATTACAGGTGCGCACCACTATGCCCAGCTAATTTTTGTATTTTTAGTAGAGACGGTGTTTCACCATGTTGGCCAGTCTGGTATCGAACTTCTGAACTCAGGTGATCTGCCCGCCTCGGCCTCCCAAAGTGCTGGGATTACAGGCATGAGCCACCGCACCCAGCCTAGTTAGTGGCATCTTATTAATTTTCAATTCCCTAATGACATATGATGAGAATCTTTTCATATGCTTATTGCCATCTGTATATCTCTTTATTGAGGTGTCTGTTCAGATCTTTTGCCCTTTTTTTTTTTTAAAGACAGAGTCTCACTCTGTCACCCAAGCTGGGTGCAGTGGTGGATCTCAGCTCACTGCAACCTTCACCTCCCGTGTTCAAGTGAGTTTCCTGCCTCAGCCTCCTGGGTAGTTGGGACTACAGGCGTGTGCCACCATGCCTGGCTAGTTTTTGTATTTTTAGTAGAGACAGGGTTTCACCATTTTGGCCAGGCTGATCTCGAATTCCTGAACGCAAGTGATCCACCCTCCTCGGCCTCCCAAAGTGCTGGGATTACAGGTGTGAGCCACTGCGCCTGGCCCTTTTGCCCATTTTCTTTTTTTCTTTTCTTTTTTATTTTTATTTTTTGAGATGGAACCTTGCTCTGTCGCCCAGGATGGGGTGCAGTGGCATGATCTCAGCTTACTGCAACCTATGCTTCCTGGGTTCAAGCGATTCTCCTGCCTCAGCCTCCTGAGTACCTGGGAGTACAGGCGTGCACCACTACGCCTGGCTAATTTTTGTATTTTTAGTAGAGACAGTTTTCACCATGTTGGCCAGTCTGGTCTTGAACTCCTGACCTCAGGTGATCTGCCCGTCTTGGCCTCCCAAAGTGCTGGGATTACAGGTGGGAGCCACCGCACCTGGCCCTTTTCCCCATTTTTTAATTGGGTTGTTTGTTTTCTTGTTGAGTTTTAGGAGTTCTTTGTATATTCTGGATAACAATCCCTTGTCAGATATGTCTTTTGCAAATATTTTTTCCCAGTCTGTGGTTTGTCATTTTATTCTCTTGACAGTGCCTTTCACAGAGTAGAAATTTTTAATTTTAATGAAGTCCAACTTACCAATTATTTCTTTCAAGGATTGTGCCTTTGATGTTGTAGCTAAAATGTCATTACCAAACCCAAGGTCATCTAGATTTTCTCTTGTGTTATATTCCAGAGGTTTTATAGTTTTGTGTTTTACATTTTCGTCTGTAATCCAATTTGAGTTAATTTTTGTGAGTGATGAAAGGTCTGCGTGTAAATGCTTTTTTTCTCTTTTTTTGCATGTGGATGTCCAGTTGTTACAGCACCATTTGTTGAAAAGAATTTCTTTTCTCTATTGTATTGCCTTTGCTTCTTTGTCAAAGATCAGTTGAGGAGGTAGAAGAGGTGAGCAAAGAAAAAAATACTAGCTGACTATATTTATGTGAATCTTTTTTGGGCTCTCCACTCCATTCCATGGGTCTGTCTATTCTTTCTTCAGTAGCACACTATCTTGACTAATGTAGCTTTATAATAAATCCTGAATGAAGTTAGATAATGTCAGCCTGCTGACTTTTCTTCTCCTTCAATATCATGTTGGCTATTCTGGGTCTTTCTTGTCTCCATATAAATGTAAGTATCAGTTTGTCGATAACCACAAAATAACTTGCTTGGATTTTGATTGACATCAAATCTATAGATTGTAATTCCTCAATTCTAAACTTTCTAAACAACTGCCAAAGGTCAGTTAGCCCCCACTTATTTCTCATCCCTTCACAAGCAAGAACTTCAGTGCTAACCTGATTTTAATCATGAGGGCACCTGGGCCACAAGTAAAGTCTTAACAACTGGCTGCTATGTAGCAGGAAGATCAGACTTGTAGTGTCTACTGATTTCTGCAGTGTAAATACTCCCACTATGGCTGATTTCAAGCTGCCAACTGAAAGCGAAGTTGAGAGGAGATGTACAGTAGCACACCATTACATAGTATGTCCACCACGCAAACACAATAGATAGAAGTAACGTCAAGAATGTAGATAATAGCAAAGTTGTAGGAAAATATTTAGAAAGTGATTATGTTTGAGTATTTATTACTTTAAAGAACTTTTACTTTGGAACTAATTATACATTCATAAGAAGCTACAGCACAGCACAGGGAGATTCTGTGCACTGTCAACCTAAATAACAAACAGAAAGAGGTTCTCTGAAAAAAAATTTATCTGGGAATAGAGCATTAAAATGGCCATGCACATGCCATAGTGAACTACTTGCATATTTTTGGAGGGGGGCAGTAAAGGAAGACAAAGGTTTTTAAAGGAAAAAGTGAGGAGGATTTCATAATTGTTTTGAAATAATTATCCTTGGTTAAACAGATAAATAACAAGGGTGACACTAGTTTGAAGTTGGACAGGCAGTTGCTGGGCAGGATATTATTGCAGAAAAAATTTTTTATGTAAGGTTGAGATGGCCTTTGTGCAAGGATGTGTTTTTTGTTGCAGACTTGTTATCAAGCATACAAGCGTGAGAACATCTCTTCATGGCCTTCCTTTTTTCTATTTGTCAGGGTTTTCTTAACATTAGTGATCCTATTTTGATTCTGACAACATTCATAGTACCCATTCTCCAACTTGCCACAATGGTAAGTACCCATTCTCCAGCTTCCCACAATGGTTAAGTACCCATTCTCCAGCTTCCCACAATGGTAACTTTTTTTTTTGAGATAGGGTCTTAATATGCTTTATCTTCCAGGCTGGGGTGCAGTGGCATCATCATGCATGGCTCATTGCAACCTTCACCTCTGGGGCTCAAGTGATCCTGCCACCTCAGGCTCCTGAGTAGCTAGAACTGCAGGTGTGCACCACCATGTCCAGCTAATTTATTGTACTTTTTGTTGAGATGGGGTTTTGCCATGTTGCCCAGGCTGGTCTCAAACTCCTGGACTCAAGTGATCTGCCCACCTTAGCTCACAGGTGTGAGTTACTGCACCCAGCCGGTAATATCTTACTTCATTATATATTACCAAAACCAGGAAATTAGATTTTATTGCCTTTTTATTTTTTAATTTTAAGAAAACTTTAAATTGTTGTAACATACACAAGTATAAAATTGATCATCTTAACCATTTATTAGTTTTATCTATAGTTCTATAGTTTTAAGTATATTCACATTGCTGTGAAACAGAGCTCCAGAACTTTTTCATCTTGCAAAACTGAAATTCTATACCCATTACACACTAACTGCCTATTTTTCTGCTTCCCCTACCCCCTAGCAACTACTCTCTACTTTTTTTTTTTTTTTTTTTTGAGACGGAGTCTCGTTGTGTCACCCAGGCTGGAGTGCAGTGGCCGGATCTCAGTTCACTGCAAGCTCCGCCTCCCGGGTTTACGCCATTCTCCTGCCTCAGCCTCCCGAGTAGCTGGGACTACAGGCGCCCGCCACCTCACCCGGCTAGTTTTTTGTATTTTTTAGTAGAGACGGGGTTTCACCGTGTTAGTCAGGATGGTCTCGATCTCCTGACCTCGTGATCCACCCGTCTTGGCCTCCCAAAGTGCTGAGCTTGAGCCACTGCTCCCAGCCCTACTCTCTACTTTCTGCCTCTATGAATTTGACTACTCTAGGTATCTCATATAAGTGGAATGATACAGTATTTGTATTTTTGTGACTGCCTTATTTCACTTTGCATAATGTCCTCAAGGTTCATCCATGTTAGAGCATATATCAGAATTTCCTTACTTTTTCGATTAAATAGTATTCCATTGTACGTATATACCACATTTTGCTTATCCATTCACCTGTCCACGGACACTTGATTGCTTCCACCTTTTGGCTACTGTGAATAATGGTGTTATAAACACAAATACCTTTGTATTTAATATGACTTATTTAATAATAACTTTTTTTTTTTTTGAGATGGCTTCTCTCTCTGTTGCCCAGGCTGGAGTGCAGTGGTGTGACCTCAGCTCCCTGCAACCTCTGCCTCCCAGGTTCAAGTGATTCTCCTGCCTCTGCCTCCTGAGTAGCTGGGATTACAGGTGCGTGCCACCATACCTGGCTAATTTCTGATTTCTAGTAGAGATGGGATTTCACCATGTTGGCCAGGTTGGTCTTGAATTCTTGACCTCAAGTGATCTGCCTGCCTCAGCCTTTCAAAGTGCTGGGATTACAGGTGTGAGCCACCGTGCCTGGCCAATAATAACTATACAATTTAATTTTTAATAATGCCTTTCTTAACAACTAGCTTGCAAAATTCCTGAAAAATTAATAATCGGCTACTGAGGGTCACTATACCAGCTCCAGCACACCAGTGGATCTGAGTCACTTAAGGCATGAGAATAGGCACTATTTGTTTCAACATAGCTGGGGAGGAGAAGCCAAACAGAGCTCCAACATTTCCCCTCCTCTTCTGTCCTTTCTTGCTGGACCGCCCTTCGTCCGAGGCCAAAGCCACCATATCCTGCACATACCATTTCAAAGCATTTCTCTCATCAGGAATTTCTCATTCTTCCTTCTCAACATTTTTTGGGCTGATCTTATGGGAGGAGAAAAAGAATAGAATGCCTGTCCCCTTTTATGGGAGTATAATCTTCTAATGCTCGTGCTTGCTGGTGCCCTTATCATGGAGGAGAGGGTGTCTGTGCCTTGAGAGAGAATCTTTCTTCTTATCTCAAGGGGATTTTTAGGAGATAGGTGTCTTTTCACTTCTTCACAGTAATTTTGCTCTTCTAAATTGTCAATCTCTGGCTGAAAGGAATTATCCTGGGAGGTTTTGTGAACTGCATTAGTTTCTCTGAATGAATAATGAGGGAAGAGATCTGCTGCTTCAAAATTGGGAATTGCAAATTGGGAAAGTTAGTGAGGAATTCATAAAGATACGGCTCAAGTAGAGCAAAGAAGGCCTTACTTTATTCATGGCCTGTACGAGCGTTAAGTTTCCAGAAAACTTTTGATGTGTATGTTTTTCTTAAGTGCGGCATACAATTAGAAGCTATAGTAGGCCACTTACATGATACAATTATACATTTGGTGACTGCTATTCATAAATATTAGTCATGCACTTTGGCGACACATTAAATTTGATTTAGGTGACACATTAAACAAACTCATGGATTTGACAGGATGTTGTAATTAATCTCTGTTTTTCTGCAGAGAGGAAGTCAATAAATGTAGCATTTTATAAGGCATTAGTGAGAAATTAAATAGAGGAAAACCTCAGGAAGGCAGGTGTGCAGGACTAGCTGACAAGTCTGTAGGACCCAGAAGGACGTACCAGGAGATATGCAGAATGGCCGCCCAATTTTCTAAGGCTCACTTGAGACTGCACACGCAGCCAGCTGGACACGTTAACTTTTTCCTTTTCTTCTTTAGGGGATATATGACAATGTTGGAGCAAGAGAGCTTCTTTCTCTCCCTGAATATTGCTTATGACTCAGTACTTTTGCTAATCATTTTAGTAAGCATTACAAGTGTGTTCCCATGCATCTTTTGCTGATTATACAGCATGTACCACCCAGCACATTTTAGTTTTTTCTTTCAGAGTCTCTGTCATCCAGGCTGGAGTGCAGTGGCCTGATCACAGCTCACCACAGCCTCAGCCTTCTGGGCTCTGGCGAATCTTCCTACCTCAGCCTCCCAGGTAGCTGGGAATACAAGCATGCACCACCATGCCCAGCTAATTTTTTGGTATTTTCAGTAGAGATGGGGTTTCACCATGTTGCCCAGGCTTGTCTCGAACTCCTGGGCTCAAGCAATTCATCCACCTTGGCCTCCCAAAATGCTGAGATTACAGGCGTGAGCCACCATGCCCAGCCTAGCACGTTTAAAAAAACGTACTTTTGGGCCGGGCATGGTGGCTCACGCCTGTAATCCCAGCACTTTGGGAGGCCGAGGTGGGTGGATCACGAGGTCAGGAGATCCAGACCATCCTAGCTAACACGGTGTAACACCGTCTCTACTAAAAAAATACAAAAAATTAGCTGGGCGTGGTGGCAGGCCCAGCTACTTGGGAGGCTGAGACAGGAGAATGGTGTGAACCCAGGAGGCGGAGCTTGCAGTTAACCAAGATTGGGCCACTGAACTCCAGCCTGAGCAACAGAGCGAGATTGTCTCAAAACAAAAAAAAAAAATTACTTTTGAATAGCATTTAATATATATATAAAATATTTTTTTCAATCTCTCTTTTAAGTTCAGGGGTGCATGTGCAGGTTTGTTACATGGGTAAACTTGTGTCAGAGGGGTTTGTTGTACAGATTATTTCATCACCCATGTATTAAGAAAAAATAATACCCATTTGTTACTTTTTCTGATTCTCTGTCTCCTCCCACCCTTCAGTAAGCCCCAGTGTGTGTTGTTCCCCTTGATGTGTCCATGTGTTCTCATCATTTAGCCCCCACTTATAAGTGAGAACATGCAGTATTTGGTTTTCTGTTCCTGTGTTTGTTTGCTCAGGATAATGCCCTTCAGCTCCATCCACATCCCTGCAAGGGACACAATCTTGTTATTATTTTTTTATGGCTGCATAGTATTCTATGGTGTATATATACCACATTTTCTTTATTCAGTCTATCATTGATGGGCATTTAGGTTGATTCTGTGTCTTTGCTATCATGAAAAGTGCTGCAATGAACTTATGCACGCATGTGTTTTTACAATAGAATGATTTATATTCCTTTAGGGATATACCCATAATGGAATTGCTGGGTCAAATGGAATTTCTGTCTTTAGATCTTAAAGAAATTGCCACAGTGTCTTCCACAATAGTTGAACTAATTGACACTCCACCAGCAGTGTATAATGTTCCTTTCTCTCCACAGCCTTGACATAATCTGTTATTTTTTGACTTTTTAATAGTAGCCATTGTGACTGGTATGAGATGGTATCTCATTGTGGTTTTGACTTGCCTTTCTCTAATGATCAGTGATGTTGAACTTATTGTCATATGATTCTTGGCTGCTTGAATGTCTTCTTTTGAAAAGTGTGCTCATGTCCCTTGTCCACTTTTTAATGAGTTTTTTTTTTTCCTTGTAAATTTAAGTTCCTTATAGATGCTGGATATTAGACCTTTGTTGAATGCATAGTTTGGAAAAATTTTCTCCCATTCTGTAGGTTGTCTGTTTACTCTGTTGATAGTTTCCCTTGCTGTGTGGAAACTCTTTATTTTATTATTATTTTTATTATACCTTAAGTTCTAGGGTGCATGTGCACAATGTGCAGGTTTGTTACATATGTATACATGTGCCACGTTGGTGTGTTGCACCCGTTAACTCGTCATTTACATTAGGTATATCTCCTAATGCTATCCCTCCCCCTTACCCCCACCCCATGACAGGCCCCAGGGTGTGATATTCCCGCCCTCTGTCCAAGTGTTCATATTGTTTAATTCCCAACTATGAATGAGAACATGCAGTGTTTGGTTTTCTGTCCTTGTGATAGTTTGCTCAGAATGATGGTTTCCAGCTTCATCCATGTCCTTTACAAAGGACATGAACTTATCCTTTTTTATGGCTGCATAGTATTCCATGGTGTATATGTACCACATTTTCTTAATTCAGTCTATCACTGATGGACATTTGGGTTGGTTCCAAGTCTTTGCTATTGTGAATAGTGCCACAATAAACATATGTGTGCATGTGTCTTTATAGCAGCATGATTTATAATCCTTTGGGTATATACCCAGTAATGGGATCTCTGGGTCAAATGGTATTTCCAGTTCTAGATCCTTGTGGAATCGCCACACTGTCTTCCACAATGGCTGAACTAGTTTACAGTCCCACCAACAGTGTAAAAGTGTTCCTATTTCTCCACATCCTCTCCATCACCTGTTGTTTCCTGACTTTTGAATGATCGCCATTCTAACTGGCGTGAGATGGCATCTCATTGTGGTTTTGATTTGCATTTCTCTGATGGCCAGTGATGATGAGCATTTTTTTCATGTGTTTGTTGGCTGCATAAATGACTTCTTTTGAGAAGTGTCTGTTCATATCCTTTGCCCACTTTTTGATGGCATTGTTTGATTTTTTTCTTGTAAATTTGTTTAAGTTCTTTGTAGATTCTGGATATTAGACCTTTGACAGATGGGTAGATTGTAAAAACTTTCTCCCATTCCGTAGGTTGCCTGTTCACTCTGATGGTAGTTTATTTTGCTGTGCAGAAGCTCTTTAGTTTAATTGGATCTCATTTGCCTATTTTGGCTTTTGTTGCCATTGCTTTTGGTGTTTTAGTCATGAAGTCCTTACCCACGCCTATGGCCTGAATGGTATTGCCTAGGTCTAACATTTAAAACTTTAATTCATCTTGAATTAATTTCTGTATGAGGTATAAGGAAGGGATCCAGTTTCAGCTTTCTACATATGGCTACTCACTTTTCCCAGCACCATTTATTAAATAGGGAATCCTTTCCCCATTTCTTGTTTTTGTCAGGTTTGTCAAAAATCAAATGGTTATAGATGTGTGGTATTATCCTGAGGGCTCTGTTCTGTTCTATTGGTCTATGTCTCTGTTTTGGTACCAGTACCATGCTGTTTTGGTTATGGTAGCCTTATAGTATAGTTTGAAGTTAGGTAGCAAGATGCCTCCAGCTTTGTTCTTTTTGCTTAGGATTGTCTTGGCTATGTGGGCTCTTTTTTGGTTCCATATGAACTTTAAAGTAGTTTTTTCCAGTTCTGTGAAGAAAGTCATTGGTAGCTTGATGGGGATGGCATTGAATCTATACACTACCTTGGACAGTATGGCCATTGTCATGATATTGACCTACCCATGAGCATGGAATGTTCTTCCATTTGTTTGTGTCCTCTTTTATTTCTTTGAGCAGTGGTTTGTATTTCTCCTTGAAGAGGGCCTTCACATCCCTTGTAAGTTGGATTCCTAGGTATTTTATTCTCTTTGTAGTAATTGTGAATGGGAGTTCACTCATAATTTGGCTCTCTGTTTGTCTGTTCTTGGTGTATAGGAATTCTTTTTTTTTTTTCTTTTTTGAGACGAAGTCTCGCTCTGTCGCCCAGGCTGGAGTGCAGTGGCTGGATCTCAGCTCACTGCAAGCTCCGCCTCCCGGGTTTATGCCATTCTCCTGCCTCAGCCTCCTGAGTAGCTGGGACTACAGGCACCCGCCACCTCGCCTGGCTAGTTTTTTGTATTTTTTAGTAGAGACGGGGTTTCACCGGGTTAGCCAGGATGGTCTCCATCTCCTGACCTCGTGACCTGCCCGTCTCGGCCTCCCAAAGTGCTGGGATTACAGGCTTGAGCCACCATGCCCGGCCGGTGTATAGGAATTCTTGTGATTTTTGCACATTGATTTTGTCTCATGAGACTTTGCTGAAGTTGCTTATCAGCTTAAGGAGATTTTGGGCTGAGACGATGGGGTTTTCTAAATATATAATCATGTCATCTGTAAACAGGGACAATTTGACTTCCTCTTTTCCTAATTGAATACCCTTTATTTCTTTCTCCTGCCTGATTGCCCTGGCCAGAACTTCCAACACTGTGTTGAATAGGAGTGGTGAGAGAGGGCATCCCTGTCTTGTGCCAGTTTTCAAAGTGAATGCTTCCAGTTTTTGCCATTCAGTATGATATTGGCTGTGGGTTTGTCATAAATAGCTCTTATTATTTTGAGATACGTCCTATCAATACTTAGTTTATTTAAGCATGAAGGCCTGTTGAATTTTGTCAAAGAACCTTTCTGTATCTATTGAGATAATCAAGCAGATTTTGTCTTTGGTTCTGCTTATATGATGGATTATGTTTATTGATTTGCGTATGTTAAACCAGCCTTGCATCCCAGGGATGAAACCAACTTGGTCGTGGTGGATACGCTTTTTGACGTGCTGCTGGATTTGGTTTGCCAGTATTTTATTGAGGATTTTCACATCACTGTTCATCAGGGATATTGGCCTAAAATTCTCTTTTTCCATTGTGTCTCTGCCAGGCTTTGGTATCAGGATGATGCAAGTTTGTTATTACTGATCATCTGAAGCCTTCTTCTCTCAACTCGTCAAAGTCATTCTGTGTCCAGCTCTGTTCCATTGCTGGCGAGGAGCTGCATCCCTTGCAGGAGAAGAGGTGCTCTGATTTTTAGAATTTTCAGCTTTTCTGCTCTGGTTTCTCCCCATCTTTGTGGTTTTATCTACCTTTGGTCTTTGATGATGGTGACATACAGATGGGGTTTTGGTGTGGATGTCCTTTCTGTTTGTTAGTTTTCCTTCTAACAGTCAGGACCCTCAGCTGCAGGTCTGTTGGAGTTTTCTGGAGGTCCACTCCAGACCTTGTTTGCCTGGGTATCACCAGCAGAGGCTGCAGAACAGCAAATATTGCAGAACAGCAAATGTTGCTGCCTGAATCTTCCTCTGGAAGCTTTGTCTCAGAGGAGTACCCAGCTGTATGAGGTGTCAATTGGCCCCCACTGGGAGGTGTCTCCCAGTTAGGCTACTCGGGGGTCAGGGACCCACTTGAGGAGGCAGTCTGTTCGTTCTCAGATCTCAAAGTCCATGCTGGGAGAACCACTACTCTCTCCAAAGCTGTCAGACAGGGACGTTTATGATTGCAGAAGTTTTTGCTGCCTTTTGTTACGCCCTGCCCCCAGAAGTGGAGTCTATAGAGGCAGGCAGGCCTCGTTGAGCTCTGGTGGGCTCCACCCAGTTTGAGCTTCCTGACTGCTTTGTTTACCTACTCAAGCCTCAGCAATGGTAGACGCCCCCCTACCAGCCTTGCTGCCACCTTGCAGATCGATCTCAGACTGCTCTGCTAGCAGTGAGTGAGGCTCCGTGGGCGTGGGACCCTCTGAGCCAGGCATGGGATATAATCTCCTGGTGTGCCATTTGCTAAGACTGTTGGAAAAGAGCAGTATTAGGGTGGGAGTGTCCCGATTTTCCAGGTACCATATATCACTGCTTCCCTAGGCTAGGAAAGGGATTTCCCCAACCCCTTGCACTTCCCAGGTGAGGCATTGCCACACCCTGCTTCATGGGCTGTACCCACTGTCCGACAAGCCCCAGTGAGATGAACCTGGTACCTCAGTTGGAAATGCAGAAATCACCCGTCTTCTGCGTCGCTCACCCTGTGAGCTGTAGACTGGAGCTGTTCCTATTCAGCCATCTTGGAACCTCTTTAGTTTAATTAGATCCCATTGGTCAATTTTTGCTTTTGTTGCAATTGCTTTTGGCATTTCAGGATGAAATCTTTGCCTTTGCCTATGTCTTAAATGGTATTGCCTAGGTTGTCTTATAGAGGTTTTATAGTTTTGGGTTTTACATCTAAGTCTTTAACTCATCTTAGGTAGTTCTTGCATATGCTGTGTTTTAGTTTGTTTTCATGCTTCTGGTAAAGATGTACCCAAGACTGGGCAATTTACAAAAGAAAGAAGTTTAATGGACTTACAGTTCTGTGTGGCTGGGGAGGGCTCACAATCATGGCAGAAGGTGAAAGGCACGTCTCACATGGTGGCAGAAAAGAGAAAAGACCTTGTGAAGGGAAACTCTCATTTTTTTTTTTTAAGACAGAGTCTCGCTCTGTTGCCCAGGCTGGAGTGCAGTGGCGTGATCTCGGCTCACTGCAAGCTCCACCTCCCAGGTTCACACCATTCTCCTGCCTCAGCCTCCCAAGAATCTGAGACTACAGGTGCCTGCCACCACGCCCAGCTAATTTTTTTTTTTTTTTGTATTTTCAGTGGAGATGGGGTTTCACCATGTTAGCCAGAATGGTCTCGATCTCCTGACCTCGTGATCCACCCGCCTTGGCCTCCCAAAGTACTGGGATTACAGGCGTGAGCTACCACGCCTGGCCAGGAAACTCCCATTTTAAAAACCATCAGATCTGGTGAGACTTATTCACTATCACGAGAACAGCATGGGAAAGACCCGCCCTCATGATTCAATTGCCTCCTACTGGGACCCTCCCACAGCATGTGGGAATTGTGGGAGTTACAATTCAAGATGAGATTTGGGTGGGGACACAGCCAAATCATATCATTGCACCCCTGGCTCTTCCCAAATTTCATGTCCTCAGATTTCAAAACAATCATGCTTTCCCAACAGTCCCCCAAAGTCTTAACTCATTTCAGCATTAACTCAAAAGTCCATAGTCCAAAGTCTCATCTGAGACAAGGCAAGTCTCTGCCACCTATTAGCCTGTAAAATCAAAAGCAAGCTAGTTACTTCCTAGATATAATGAGAGTATAGGCACTGGGTAAATACAGCCATCCTAACTGGGAGAAATTGGCCAAAACAAAGGGGCTACAGGGCCCATGCAAGTCCACAATTCAGCAGGGCGGTCAAATCTTAAAACTCCAAAATGATCTCCTTTTACTCCATGTCTCACATTCAGGTCATGCTGATGCAAGAGGTGGGTTCCCATGGTCTCGGGCAGCTCTGCCCCTGTGGCTTTGCAGGGTTTAGCCTCCCTCCCAGCTGTTTTCATGGACTGATGTTGAGTGTCTGTGGCTTTTCCAGGTACACAGTATAAGCTGTAGGTGGATCTACCCTTCTGGGGTCTGGAGGACAGTGGCCTCTTCTCACAGCTCCACTAGGTGGTGCCCAAGTAAGGACTCCGTGTGGGGGCTCCCACCCCATATTTCCCTTCTGCACTGCCCTAGTAAATGTTCTCCATGAGAGCCCTGCCCCTACAGCAAACTTCAGCCTGGACTTTCAGGCATTTCTATGCATCCTCTGAAATCTAGGCAGAGGTTACCAAACCTCAATTCTTGACTTCTGTGTACCCACAGGTTCAATGCCACATGGAAGCTGCCAAGGCTTGGGGCTTGCACCTATGAAGCCACAGCCCAAGACGTATGTTGGCCCCTTTCAGCCACTGCTGGAGTGGCTGGGACACAAAGCACCAAGTCCCTAGACTGCATATGGCAGAGGGACCCTAGGCCTGGCCCACAAAAACCATTTTTAACTCCTAGGCCTCCAGGCCTGTGATGGGAGGGGCTGCTGTGAAGACCTCTGACATGCCCTGGAAATATTTTCCCCATTGTCTCGGGGATTAACATTTGTCTCCATGTTACTTATGCAAATTTCTGCAGCCAGCTTTAATTTCTCCTTAGAAAATGGGACTTTCTTATCTATCACATTATCAGGCTACAAATTTTCTGAACTTTTATGCTCTGCTTCCCTTATAAAACTGAACACCTTTAACAGCACCCAAGTCACTTCTTGAATGCTTTGCTACTTAGAAATTTCTTCTGCCAGACACCCTAAATCATCTCCCTCAAGTTCAAAGTTCCACAAATCTCTAGGGCAGGAGAAAAATGCCACCAATCTCTTTCCTAAAACATAACAAGAGTTACCTTTGCTCCAGTTTGCAAAAAGTTCCTCATTTCCATCTGAGACCACCTCAGCCTGGACTTTATTGTCCATATCATTGTCAGCATTTTGGGCAAAGCCATTCGACCAGTCTCTAGGAAGTTCCAAACTTTCCCACATCTTCCTGTCTTCTTCTGCGCCCTCCAAGCTGTTCCAACCTCTGCCTGTTACCCAGTTCCAAAGTTGCTTCCACATTTTTAGGTATCTTTTCAGCAATGCTCCACCATAGTGGTACCAATTTACTGTATTATTTCATTTTCACACTGCTAATAAAGACATACCCAAGACTGGGCAATTGACAAAAGAAAGATGTTTAATGGACTTATAGTTCTACATGGCTGGGGAGGCCTCACAATCATGGCAGAAGGTGAAAGCCATGTCTCACATAGTGGCAGACAAGAGAAGAGATGGAAACTCCCATTTTTAAAACCATCAGCTCTCATGAGACTTATTCACTATCACGAGAACAGCATGGGAAAGACCTGCCCTCAGGATTCAATTACCTCCCACTGGGTCCCTTCCACACACATGGGAATTGTGGGAGTTACAAATTCAACATAAGATTTAGGTGGGGACACAGTTAAACCATATCATGGTGTAAGGAAATGGTTCAGTTTCAATCTTCTGTATATGGATAGCCAGTTACCCCAGCACCATTTATTGAATAGGGAATCCTTTCCTCATTGCTTGTTTTTGTCAGCTTTGTTGAAAATCTAATAGTTGTAGGTGGGTGGCCTTGTTTCTGGGTTCTTTGTTCTGTTCCATTGGTCCATGTGTCTGTTTTTGTACCAGTACCATGCTGTTTTGGTTACTATAGTGTGCAATATAGTTTTAAGTTGGCTAGCATGATGTCTCCAGCTTTATTCTTTTTGCTTAGGATTGCCAGGGCTATTTGGACTCTTTTTTAAGTTCCATTTGAATTTTGAAATGGTTTTTCTGTGAAGAATTTCAGTGGCAGTTTAATAGGAATAGCATCAAATCTATAAGTTGCTTTAGGTAATATGGCTATTTTAACAATATTGATTCTTCCTATCCATGAGCATGACATTTTTTTCCATTTGTTTGTGTCATCACTGATTTCTTTGAGAAGTGGTTTGTAGTTCTCCTTGTAGAGATCTTTCACCTCCCTAGTTAGCTGTATTCCTAGGTATTTTATTCTTTTTGTGGCAATTGTGAATGGAAGTTCACTCCTGATTTGTCTCTTGGTTTGACTGTTGTTCGTATATAGGAATGATGGTGATTTTTGCATATTGATTTTTGCATCCTCTCTTCTTATTTGGATGCCTTTATTTCTTTCTCTTGCCTGATTGCGCTGGCCAGGAATTCCAATACTATGCTGAATAGGAATGGTGAGAGAGGGCATCCTTGCCTTGTGCCAGCTTTCAAGGCGAATGCTTCCAGCTTTTGCCCATTCAGTATGATGTTGGCTGTGGGTTTGTTGTATATGACACTTATTGTTTTGAGGTGTGTTCCTTTAATACCTAGTTTATTGAGAATTGCTTTTAACATGAAGGGATGTTGGCTTTTATTAAAAGCCTTTTCTGCATCTATTGAGAAAATTGTGGTTTTTGTCTTTACTTCTGTTTATGTGATGAATCACATTTATTGTTGGACCAGTCTTGCATCCCAGGGATACAGCCTACTTGATTGTGGTGGATAAGCTTTTTGATGAGCTTAGTACATTTGACCATTTATTCAAAATAAATTTATTTTGATATTCTCATCACTTATTCTACCAATGTGTTATATCACCTTAGGGAATAGACATTACTTCCTGTGGCTGGATGCAGTGGCTCATGCCTGTAATCCCGGCACTTTGGGAGGCCTAGGTAGGTGGATTATTTGAGGTCAGGAGTTCAAAACCAGCCTGGCCAACAGGGCGAAACCCTGTTTCTACTAAAAATACAAAAATTAGCTGGGTGTGGTGGTGGGTGCCTGTAATCCCCGCTACTCAGGAGGCTGAGGCCAGAGAATTGCTTGAGCCTGGGAGGCGGAGGTTGCAGTAAGTAGAGATTGCACCATTGCACTCTAGCCTGGGAGACAGAGTGAGACTCTATGCCAAAAAAAAAAAAAAAAAAAAAAAGACATTGCTTCCTGTCCACTAAGCAGGTTTTGGGCAGAAAGTCCTACATGTAAGAATATTATGATCATTCTTAAGGGGACGTCACTTCCAAGATGGCTGAATAGGAACAGCTCTGGTCTACAGCTCCCAGTGAGATTGATGCAGAAGATGGGTGATTTCTGCATTTCCAACTGAGGTACCTATCAGGGGAACCCATCCCAAGTATTTCAACGTAGGTTATTTCTATTTTCCATAAGTGTTGGCTGGCTGAGAAATAAAGAGAAAGAGCACAAAGAGAGGAATTTTACAGCTGGGCCTCCAGGGGTGATATCACATATAGGTAGGACCATGATGCCCACCTGAGCCTTAAAGCCAGCAAGTTTTATTAAGGATTTCAAAAGGGGAGGGGGTGCAAGAACAGGGAGTAGGTCACAAGATCACATGCTTCAAAGGGCAAAAAGGAGAACAAAGATCACATGCTTCTGAGGAAACAGGACAAGGGCAAATTCAGAACTACTGTTAAGGGTCTATTTTCAGCTGTGCACGTATTATCTTGATAAACATCTTAAACAACAGAAAACAGGGTTCAAGAGAGAGAACTGGTGTGACCTCAAATTTACCAGGGTGGGGTTTTTTCCCCACCCTAATAAGCCTGAGAGTACTGCAGGAGACCAGGGCATATTTCAGTCCTTATCTCAACTGCATAAGACAGACACTCCCAGAGGTGCTGTTTATAGACCTTCCCCCAGGAATGCATTCATTCCCCAGGGTATTAATTATTAATATTCCTTGCTAGGAAAAGAATTTAGTAATATCTTTCCTACTTGCACATCCATTCATAGGTTCTCTGCAAGAAGAAAAATATGCTTATATTCTGCCCAATCCCACAGGCAGTCAGACCTTCTGGTTGTCTTCTCTTGTTCCCCAAAATCGCTGTTATTCTGTTCTTTTTCAAGGTGCACTGATTTCATATTGTTCAAACATAGGTTTTACAATCAATTTGTACAGTTAACACAATAATGGTCCTGAGGTGACATACATTCTCGGCTTATGAAGATAACAGGATTAAGAGATTAAAGTAAAGACAGGTATAAGAAATTATAAAAGTATTATTTGGGAATTGATAAATGTCCATATTAAAATGAAATCTTCACAATTTATGTTCAGAGATTGAAGTAAAAACAGGTGTAAGTAATTATAAAAGTATTATTTAGGAACTGATATATGTCCATATTCAAATGAAATCTTCACAATTTATGTTCCTCTGCTGCGGCTCCAGCTGGTCCCTCCATTCAGGGTCCCTGACTTCTCGCAACAGGTACCAGGTTCATCTCATTGGGACTGGTTGGACAGTGGGTGCAGCCCATGGAGGGTGACCCAAAGCAGGGTGGGGTGTTGCCTCACCTGGGAGGTGCAAGGGGTCGGGGGATTGCCCTCTACTAGCCAAGGGAAGCCATGACTGTACCTGGAGGAACAGTACACTCCTGCCTAAATACTGCACTTTTTCTATGGTCTTTGCAACTGGCAGACCAGGAGATTCCCTTCTGTGTCTAGCTTGGTGAGTCCCACGCCCACAGAGCTTTGCTCGCTGCTAGTGCAGCAGTCTAAGATCGACCTGGGAAGCTGGAGCTTGACCGGGGGAGGGGTGTCTGCCATTACTGAGGCTTGAGTAGGCGATTCTATGCTCACAGTGTAAACAAAATGGCAGGGAAGCTTGAACTGCGTGGAGCCCACTGCAGCTCAGCGAGGCCTATAGCCTCTCCAGATTCCATCTCTGGGGGCAGGGCATATCTGAACAAAAGGCAGCAGGCAGCTTCTGTAGACTTAAACATCCCTGCCTGAGAGCTATGAAGAGGCCCAGCATGCTGTTTGAGCTCTGATAACGGAAAGACTGCCTCCTCAAGCGTGTCCCTGACCTTGGTATAGCCTGACTGGGAGACACTTCCCAGTAGGGGCCGACAGACACCTCACAGAGGCGGGTGGCCCTCTGGGACGAAGCTTCCAGAGGAAGTATCAGGCAGCAGTATTTGCTGTTCTGCAGCCTCCGCTGGTGATACCCAGGAAAACAGCATCTGGAGTGGACCTCCAGCAAACTCGAACAGACCTGCAGCTGAGGGGTCTGTCTATAAGAAGGAAAACTAACACACAGAAAGGAACAGCATCAACATCAACAAAAAGGACATCCACACCAAAACCCCACCTGTTGGTCACCAACATCAAAGACCAAAGGTAGATAAAACCACAAAGATGGGGAGAAACCAGGGCAGAAAGGCTGAAAATTCCAAAAACCAAAAATGCCTCTTCCCTTCCAAAGGAACACAACTCCCCACCAGCAAGGGAAGAAAACTGGACGGAGAATGAGTTTGACAAGTTGACAGAAGTAGGCTTGAAAGTCGGTAATAACAAACTTCTCTGAGCTAAAGGAGGATGTTTGAGCCCATTGCAAGGAAGCTAAAAACCTTGAAAAAAGGATAGATGAATGGCTAACTAGAATAAGCAGTGTAGAGAAGACCTTAAATGATCTGATGGAGCTGAAAACCACAGTATGAGAACTTTGTGAAGCATACACAAGCTTTAAAAGCTGAATCAATCAAGCAGGAGAAAGGATATCAGTGATTGAAGATCAAATTAATTAAATAAAGCGAGAAGACAAGATTAGAGAAAAAAGAGTGAAAAGAAACAAACAAAGCCTCCAAGAAATATGGGACTATGTGAAAAGACCAAATGTATGTTTGACTGGTGTACCTGAAAGTGACGGGGGAATGGAATCAAGTTAGAAAACACTCTTCAGGATATTATCTAGGAGAAATTCCCCAACCTAGCAAGGCAGGCCAACATTCAAATTCAGGAAATACAAAGAACACCACAAAGATACTCCTCAAGAAGAGCAACCCCAAGACACATAATTGTCAAATTCATCAAGGTTGAAATGAAGGAAAAAATGTTAAGGGCAGCCAGAGAGAAAGGTTGGGTTACCCACAAAGGGAAGCCCATCAGACTAACAGCAGATCTCTCTGCAGAAACCCTACAAGCCAGAAGAGAGTGGGGGCCAATATTCAACGTTCTTAAAGAGAAGCATTTTCTTTTCTTTTCTTTTTGACAGAGTCTCACTGTCTTGCCCAGGCTGGAGTGCAGTAGTGTGACCTCAGCTCACTTCAAGCTCCACCTCCCAGGTTCACGCCATTCTCCTGCCTCAGCTTCCTGAGCAGCTGGGACTACAGGTACCCGCCACCATGTCCAGCTAATTTTTTGTATTTTTTAGTAGAGACGGGGTTTCACTGTGCTAGCCAGGATGGTCTTGATCTCCTGACCTTGTGATCCACCTGCCTTGGTCTCCCAAAATGTTGGGATTACAGGCGTGAGCCACTGTGCCTGGCTAACAAAAGAATTTTCAACCCAGAATTTCACATCCAGCCAAACTAAGCTTCATAAGTGAAGGAGAAATAAAATTCTTTACAGACAAGGAAATGCTCAGAGATTTTGTCACCACCAGGCATGCCTTACAAGAGCTCCTGAAGGAAACACTAAACATGGAAAGGAACAACCAGTACCAGCCACTGCAAAAACATGCCAAATTATAAAGACCATCGATGCTAGGAAGAAACTGCATCAACTAATGGGCAAAATAACTAGCTAACATCATAATGACAGGATCAAATTCACACATAACAATATTAACCTTAAATGTAAATGGGCTAAATGCCCCAATTAGAAGACACAGACTGCCAAATTGGATGAAGAGCCAAGACCCATCAGTGTGCTGTATTCAGGAGAGCCATCTCACATGCAGAGACACACATAGGTTCAAAATAGAGGGATTGAGGAAGATCTGCCAAGCAAATGGAAAACCAAAAAAAAGCAGGGGTTGCAATCCTAGTCTCTGATAAAGCAGACTTTAAACCAACAAAGATCAAAAGAGACAAAGAAGGCCATTACATAATGGTAAAGTGATCAATTCAACAAGAAGAACTAACTATCCTAAATATATATGCACCCAATACAGGAGCACCCAGATTCATAAAGCAAGTCCTCAGAAACCTACGAAGAGACTTAGACTCCCACACAATAATAATGGGAGACTTTAAGACCCCACTGTCAATATTAGACAGATCAACGAGACAGAAGGATAATAAGGATATCCAGGATTGAACTCAACTCTGCACCAAGCTCACTTAATAGACATCTACAGAACTCTGCACCCCAAATCAACAGAATATACATTCTTCTCAGCACCACACTGCACTTATTCTAAAACTGACCACATATGTGGAAGTAAAACACTCCTCAGCAAATGTAAAAGAACAGAAATCACAACAAATTGTCTCTCAGACCACAGTGCAATCAAATTAGAACTCAGAATTAAGAAATTCACTAAAAACCACACAACTACATGGAAACTGAACAACCTGCTCCCGAGTGACTACTGGGTACATAGTGAAATAAAGACAGAAATAAAGATGTTCTTTGAAACCAATGAGAACAAAGACACAACATACCAGAATCTCTGGGACACATTTAAAGCAGTGTGTAGAGGGAATTTTATAGCACTAAATGCCCACAAGAGAAAGCAGGAAAGATCTGAAATCAACACCTTAACATCATAATTAAAAGAACTACAGAAGCAAGAGCAAACATATTCAAAAGCTAGCAGAAGGCAAGAAATAACTAAGATCAGAGCAGAACTGAAGGAGATAGACATACAAAAAACCCTTCAAAATTAGAAGGGGCTAAATGCCCCAATTAGAAGGGGCATTAAGCCCATTTACATTTAAGGTTAATATTGTTATGTGTGAATTTGATCCTGTCATTTGAATCCTGGATTCAAAAAATCAATGAATCCAGGAGCTGGTTTTTTGAAAAGATCAACAAAATCGATAGACTGCTAGCAAGACTAATAAAGAAGAAAAGAGAGAAGAATCAAGTAGATGCAATAAAAAATGATAAAGGGTATGTCACCACCAATCCCACAGAAATATAAACTACCATCAGAGAATGCTATTATTATGCAAATAAACTAGAAAATCCAGAAGAAATGGATAAATTCCTGGACACATATACCCTCCCAAGACTAAACCAGGAAGAAGTTGAATCTCTGAATAGACCAATAACAGGTTCTGAAATTGAAGCAATAATTAATAGCCTACCAACCAAAAAAAGTCCAGGACCAGATGGATTCACAGGTGAATTCTACCAGAGGTACAAAGAGGAGCTGGTACCATTCCTTCTGAAACAATTCCAATCAATACCAAAAGAAGAAATCCTCCCTAACTCATTTTATGAGGCCAGCATCATCCTGATACCAAAGCCTGGCAGAGACACAATGGAAAAAGAGAATTTTAGGCCAATATCCCTGATGAACAGTGATGTGAAAATCCTCAATAAAATACTGGCAAACCAAATCCAGCAGGACATCAAAAAGCTTATCCACCACGATCAAGTTGGCTTCATCCCTGGGATGCAAGAGTGGTTCAACATACGCAAATCAATAAACATAATCCATCATATACACAGAACCAAAGACAAAAAGCACTTGATTATCTCAATAGATGCAGAAAGGGCCTTCGATGAAATTCAACAGGACTTCATGCTAAAAACTCTCAATAAACTGGGTATTGATGGAATGTATCTCAAAATCATAAGAGCCATTTATGACAAACCCATAGCCAATTTCATAGTGAATGGGCAAAAACTGGAAGCATTCCCTTTGAAAATCGGCACAAGACAAGGATGCCCTCTCTCACCACTCCTATTCAACATAGGATTGGAAGTTCTGGCCAGGACAATCAGGCAAGAGAAAGAAATAAAGGGCATTCAATTAGGAAAAGAGGAAGTCAAATTATCCCTGTTTGCAGATGACATGATTGTATATGTAGAAAACCCCATCGTCTCAGCCCAAAATCTCCTTAAGCTGATAAGCAACTTCAACAAAGTCTCAGGAGACAAAATCAATGTGCAAAAATCACAAGAATTCCTATACACCAAGAACAGACAAACAGAGAGCCAAATCATGAGTGAACTTCCACTCACAATTGCTACAAAGAGAATAAAATACCTAGGAATCCAACTTACAAGGGACGTGAAGGACCTCTTCAAGGAGAACTACAAACCACTGCTCAATGAAATAAAAGAGGACACAAACAAATGGAAGAATGTTCCATGCTCATGGATAGGAGGAATCAATATTGTGAAAATGGCCATATTGCCCAAGGTAATGTATAGATTCAATGCCATCCCCATCAAACTACCATTGACTTTCTTCACAGAATTGGAAAAAACTACTTTAAAGTTCATATGGAACCAAAAAAGAGCCCGCATAGCCAAGATAATCCTAAGCAAAAAGAACAAAGCTGGAGGCATCATGCTACCTGACTTCAAACTATTCTACAAGTGTACAGTAACGAAAACAGCATGGTACTGGCACCAAAACAGATATACAGACCAATGGAACAGAACAGAGGCCTCAGAAATAACACCACATATCTACAACCATCTGATCTTTGACAAACCTGACAAAAACAAGAAATGGGGAAAGGATTCCCTGTTTAATAAATGGTGCTGGGAAAAGTGGGTGGCCATATGTAGAAAGCTGAAACTGGATCCTTTCCTTACACCTTACACAAAAATTAACTCAAGATGGATTAAAGACTTAAATGTAAGACCTAAAACCATAAAAACCCTAGAAGAAAACCTAGGCAATACCATTCAGGACATAGGTGTGGGCAAGGGTTTCATGACTAAAACACCAAAAGCAATGGCAACAAAAGCCAAAATAGGCAAATGGGATCCAATTAAATTAAGGAGCTTCTGCACAGCAAAAGAAACTATCATCATTGTGAACAGGCAACCTACAGAGTGGGAGAAAATTTTTGCCATGTACCCATCTGACAAAGGGCTAATATCCAGAATCTATAAAGAACTTAAACAAATTTACAAGAAAAAAACAACTCCATCAAAAACTGGGCAAAGGATATGAACAGACACTCTCGAAAGAAGACATTTGTGCATCCAACAGACATATGAAAAAATGCTCATCATCACTAGTCATCAGAGAAATGCAAATCAAAACCACAGTTAAGTACCATCTCAGGCCAGTTAGAATGGTGTGGAAACAACAGATGCTGGAGAGGATGTGGAGAAATAGGAACACTTTTACACTGTTTGTGGGAGTGTAAATTAGTTCAACCTTTGTGGAAGACAGTGTGGCGATTCCACAAGGATCTAGAACTACAAATATGGTTTGACCCAGCAATCCCATTACTGGTTATATATCCCAAGGATTATAAATCATGCTGCTATAAAGACACATGCATGCGTATGTTCACTGTGGCACTATTCACAATAACAAAGACCTGGAACCAACCCAAATGTCCATCAATAATAGACTGAATTAAGAAAATGTGGCACATATACACCATGGAATACTATGCAGCCCTAAAAAAGGGTGAGTTCATGTCCTTTGTAGGGACATGGATGAAGCTGGAAACCATCATTCTCAGCAAACTATCACAAAGACAGAAAACCAAACACTGCATGTTCTTACTCATAAGTGGGAGTTGTTCAATAAGAACAAATGGACAGAGGACGAGGAACATCACACACCAGGGCGTGTTGGGGAGTGGGGGGCTGGGGGAGGGATAGCATTAGGAGAAATATCTCAAGTAAATGATGAGTTGATGGTTGCAGCAAACCAACGTGGCGCATGTATACCTATGTAACAAACCTGCACGTTGTGCACATGTACCCTAGAACTTAAAGTATATATATATAAAAGAATATTTCATATTACATAAAAATATATTGTGTGTGTCTCCCTCTCCCCACAACCTCTTGCATTGTTTGCAAGGCAGTCTAGCTTTAAGAAATACTCGCTCACTAAATTGAAAGAACAAACTATTTATAGCTTACAAAAATGGCAATCCACAATTCTAATTAGATGACATTTGGGTCAGTTTTGATTTAGAAAAAATAAAAGATCTGCCTTTGTTTTGTTAAAGGAAGCCAGAATGTTCTATTATTCATGGCTGTTCTTGGAATGCAAGGCTTTTAGGAAGGTTAGTAGCTTTTCAAATTCTGTATGCAAACTTGCTTAGTTGAATGCTGTAGAGTTGGGTTAAGGGTGGGATATCAAGTTTTTCTGACATCGGGTGAATAAAATTTATTATTTTAGTTAGGAGGAGAGTGTTGATTGTAACTATAAGTGTCTTATAAAGACATGTGTGTGCATGCACACCCTTCCCTGCTTATGAGAATCTTATTGCCTGTGGTAGAACTTGGAATGTTAGGTAGTCTCTGACTCAGAAGAGAAGGGGGAGCAGCTGGGAAAACCAGAAAAAGAGAGACGGAGCTCAATCTCATCCACACATACCCTTTTACACCGTTACACTTTTCTCCAAAAAAACTGCACCATTCTTCCTTCGTTTTCCATGTCATCTTTTCTTTTTAACTGCATTAATTTCTACAGATGAATATTTATTTAGGTGAATAAGTATTATCATTAAAAATATGAAAAATCTGGCAAGTTCAAAGACAGTCATTTCCAGACAGGGTGAGTGAGTCCTTTTGCTTATTCTTCCTGAGTCGCATGGAACTCTGCTCTCAGGATAATCTATTCAGCTACATCATATTTACTTATTTAGATTATATAAAAAATTCATGAGTTAATGTACATTTATAAAAAGTCAAACAATTTGGGTATATATGAGTAAAAATGTAATCCAGTTATGTATATTCTTAATTTCTTTCCTCTCCATAGATCTAAGCACACACACATTTTTCACTTAATACTATATTTTGAAGATATTGAATAGTTAAAATTTAAATAAATTGTTGCATGAGGCCGGGCATGGTGGCTCATGCCTGTAATCCCAGCACTTTCGGAGGCCAAGGTGAGCAGATCACCTGAGGTCAGGAGTTCGAGACCAGCTTGGCCAATACGGCAAAATCCCATCTCTACTAAAAATACAAAAATTAACCAGGAGTGGTTGTGCACACCTGTAATCCCAGCTACTCAGGAGGCTGAGGGAGGAGAATTGCTTGAACCCTGGAGGTGGAGGCTGCAGTGAGCCAAGATTGTGCCACTGCACTCCAGCCTGGGCAACAGAGCAAGACTCTGTCTCAAAAAAAAAAAAAAAAAAAATTGTTGCATGATATCACATTAGGTGGAAATAAAAAATTATAAACAAAAGTTCAGCTTTTATTAAAATGAGAGTAAAGAGAACCATAGTTTTCAAGTCTCCATGGTATATAATACAAAATCTTGAAGAAAACAAAAGGATGAAGCTGTTTATCAAGTTAATTTCCAAAAGGAAGGAAATGAAGGACGATAAAGTATGCTTATATTTGGTGATCCTAAGAACATAATGGACAAGATTTGTATCCAAAAATTATTTAAGGTTAGTTTAATTTAGTTTTTTCATTTTTAATTTTTTCAGATGGGTCTCACTCTGTTGCCCAAGCTGGAGTGCAGGGTATAATCACCACTCACTGTAGTTTCAACCTCCTAGACTCAAATAATTTTCCTGCCTCAGCCTTCCTGGTAGCTAGGACCAGATGTGTGCACCACCATGCCTGGCTAATTTTTAAAAATTATTATTTTAAAAAGTAGACCTTGTAGAGATGAGGTCTCGCTATGTTGCCCTAGCTGGTCTCAAACTCCCCAGCTCAAGTGATCCTCCCACTTAGTAGTCCTAAAGTGCTGCGATTATAGGCATGAGCCACCATACTTGGCCTGTTTCTTTGAAATTTCAATGTGTGATAGTAGCTATTAAAGGTTATAACCTATAAACTTAAGTAAATACAGAGTAGACTTTTTGTAGGAAATTATAATTTGCTCCATGGAATTGTATTTGTTCAGGAGATTAAAAATTTTCATTAACTTTGTGATAATTTACCCATTAATATGATCTCCCTCATCTTCTTATAATTAATACATTGATATATACATTATGTAAATTATCTTCCCAGGCAATAGAAAATATCTAGACTCAGAATTGTAGATAGGCTTTTCTTCTTGCCAGTTGAACCAAGTTAAAAAATTTCGTGTCTCTAAAATATTTGTTTTATTTTTTAATTTTAAAATTATTTTTTAAAAATAATTTCAACTTTTATTTTAGATTCAGGAGGTACACATGCAGGTTTGTTACATAGATTTATTTTTCAAGACAAGGCACAAAATTTCGTTCTTTAACAATAGCATGAAAGTACCATAATCTATTTAATCACTCTCCTACTGATGAGTCTTTGGGTTGATTTCTATATTTAACTATTACAACATCCTGCAACAAACATCTTTATACACATTTTTGTAATTATGTGCAGATATGTGCAAACAGAAGAGATATCTAGAATTGGAATTTCTATATCAAAGCATATGTATATTTTACCTTTTCAAAGAGAAACTGCCCTCTTGAAAGGCTGTGTATTTCCATGGGTATAGGAGACATCAGTTATCCAGTACCATTACCAATAACGTATTTTTAAAAATTACAGCTTTATTGAAATATCATTCACATACCATAAAATCCACCTGTTTAAAGTATGCAATTCATTGGTCTTTAGTATGTTCACAGAGATGTGCCATCATTGCCACACTTGAATTTTAGAACACTTTCTTTACTCCAAAAAGAAACGACGTACCCCTTAGCAGTCACTCTACTTTCTCCCAACTCCTAGTCTCCTAGCACTAGGCAATACTAATCTACTTTCTGTCTGTATAGGGTTGCCTACTTTGGACATTTCACATAAGCAGAATCATACAGCATATGGCCTTTTGTTTCTGGCTTCTTTCACTTAGCATACATTTTCAAGGTTCATCCATGTTGTAGCTTATATCAGTACTTCATTCCTTTTTAGGACTGAATAATATTCTATTGAATGGATATATCACATTTTGTTTATCTGTTCATCAGTTAATGGACATCTGCGTTGTTTCCACTTTTTGGCTGTTATGAGAAATGCTGTTATGAATATTTGTGGATAAGTTTTTTTGTGGACATATGTTTCTGTTTCTCTAGGAGTGGAATTGCTGTACATAGTAACTCTGTATAAACTTTTTGAGAAACTGTCAAATTTTCCATAGTGGCTGTACCACTTTACATTCTCATCAGCAGGATATGAGGGTTTCAATTTCTCTGTATCCTCACGAACACTTGTTATTGCCTGTCTTCTTAGTTCTAGCCATTCTAGTGGGTGTGAGGTGGTATCTCATTGTGACTTTTTCTTTTCTTTTTTTCTTTTTTGAGATGGAGTCTCGCTCTGTCACCTAGGCTGGAGTGCAATGGCAGTGATCTTGCTCACTGCAACCTCTGCCCCCCAGGTTCAGGTGATCCTCCCACCTCAGCCTCCCAAGTAGCTGGGACCACAGGTGTGCACCACCATGCCCGGCTTTTTTTTTTTTTTTTTGCATATTTAGTAGAGACGGGGCCTCACCATATTGCCCAGGCTGGTCTCAAATTCCTGGGCTCAAGAGATCAGCCTGCTTCAGCTTCCTAATGTGCTGGGATTACAGGCGTGAGCCACCATGCCTGGCCAACGGCTTCCTATTGACTAATTTGTATTCCATTTCCCCCAGGTTGAACAAATTTTCATATATTAGCTATTAATAGCGATTCTAATGTGTGTTGCCTGGTTCTGTATTTTGCCAAGTTTTGTTTGATCCTTTCTTTTAAAACATCTAGCTAACATTTGATTAAAACATTCTGTTCTGGCTTCCTGCCTTGCTCATATACCTTAGTAAGGATCTGAAAGGCTGGGTTCAGATTTTTCAGACTCATAGGGAATTTCTGTCACAATGTGGCTCTGCAGGGAGAGCTGGCTCCCAATGCAGCTCCAAGTCCACGGGCCGCCCCCTTTTTCCTTCTGTTCCAGTGGCAGCTCTGCCCAGCACTGCATAGCGAGGGGCTCCTGCGCAGCGTGCGGACACTGCAACTCTCTTGACCATGCTCCTTCCATCTCTTCACCAGACACCTCCTTGCTTACGCACCCTGCGGGCAGCGCAGGTACCTGTAGAAGGGGCCGACTCTGGGTGGGCGTGTCCCACGTCCCTATGATTTCCTAGCTCCAGGCACAGGCAGAGGGGTGAGCTGAGCAGGAGCAGGTTCAGAGCAGGACCTCAAGGTGTGGGGCCCGGGGGAGGGGCCTATCTTGCAGGGGTCTAATGATTAAACATTTTGTAACAACAGCAATGACAACAACAAGCTTTACTAAAAGTAAATGCTATTACTATTAGCTTTTGAGTGGGAAAACCTAGTGGGGCGCGGTGGTCAAGCCTGTAATTTTAGTACTTTGGGAAGCCGAGGCGGGTGGATCGCTTGAGGCCAAGGGGTAGGAGACCAGCCTGGGCGACATAATGTGAACCTGCCTCCACCAAAAATAAAAAATTAGCCAGGTGCGGTGGCTCCCGTAATCCCAGCACTCTGGGAGGCTGAGGCGTGTGGCTCACTTGAGGTCAGGAGTTCGAGACCAGCCTGGCAAACATGGCGAAACCTCGTCTCTACTAAAAATACAAAAATTAGCTGGGCATGGTGGCAGGCTCCTACAATCTCAACTACTTGGGAGGCTGAGGCAAGAGGATCGCTTGAGCACAGGTGGTTGAGGCTGCAGTGAGTTGTGATCGTGCCACTGCACTACAGAGTAAGTAATGGGTAACAGAGTAAGACCCAGTCTGGAAAAAAAAAGAAAAAAAGTTTGCAAATTTATTTATTATTGCTGGGCGCGGTGGCTCATGCCTGTGATCCCAGCACTTTGGGATGCTGAGGCGGGAGCATCACCTGAGGTCAGGAGCTTCAAGACCTGCCTGACCAACATGGAGAAACCCCGTCTCTACTAAAAATACAAAATTAGCCAGGCATGGTGGCACATGCCTGTAATCCAGCTACTAGGGAGGCTGAGGCAGGAGAATCGCTTGAACCTGGGATGCGGAGGTTGAGGTGAGCCGAGATCGCGCCATTGCTCTCCAGCCTGGGCAACAAGAGCAAAACTCCGTCTCAAAAAAAAATTGTTTTAAAAAATAATTTTGTAAGCCATAATGTAAATAGAAAAAAAAAAAAGTAAATGAATGGGAAAACCCATCCCAATTTCCATTCAATTGACTTGCCAGTTAACTTTTTGTAACTCACTTATAAGTTTGAAACTGTGTTCTAACAAGTCAGTGTTAACTTGATCCTAGTTCTTTCATTTGTTCATTCCTGGTAGTAGTTGTAAACTGCCATAAGCACAGTCAGTCTGGGGGTAGGAATTTTATTTTTGAAAATATAAAATATCTTGATTTCCAGGAGCTTACTGAAGAAATAAAAATTTAGTCTGCAGTTTTCAAAATGTGTTCACAAGATTGAAGGTTACAAATCTAAATGATGGTTGGTGTTAGCTCCATAGTGACCAAAGAAACAAAACCAAACAAAAACAAAAACAAAAACACTCAACAAAACCAAACCAAAGCAAAAAAAAACCAAACCAAAACTAAATCCAAAAACAAATAAATAAGCAAACAAAGAAGAACCAGGCAGAAAGTAGATGCCTTGTGAAGACCAAGCCATAGGAACTCCTTGGAACTCTCACATGGATATCTAGATTTTAGAAACAGGATTTAATTATGTTAGATCATGGGGTAAATATATAAACTTTGGGAAAGTAGAATCATTTCAAGTTCATTGTGGGCCTTCAGATAAGACTTTAATGCTAATCAACTTACTTTAAAGTGAGCCTGCTTAATATATAAGGGAATAAATAATTGTCATGCTTTATTGTTTTTATAATTTTGTCAGCATCTTTTTTCTTTCAATATTGAAGAAAACATGTAATTGTCAGATGCAGTTGCAATACTTTCTGTTTATTCAGTTTTGATAGGTATTTCTTAATCAAGGTTAGTCTGGTAAATGGTTTCTCTTCAGGGCTGTGAACCAAACATCTTTGTGTAAGTGAAATAAATGCCACACTAGGAGGTAGGATACCTGGACTTGGATTCTGACTCTCACTTGAGAAGTGGTCTCAGACTTACGTATTTGCCTTACGGTCTTTGAGGTGTCCTGTGTACCATGAGGTTCCCTGTCTCCCTCAGAGTGTTGTGTATGAAGATTAAAAGAATTAATATTTGCCTGGTGCCTGACATATAGTAATCACTCAATCAATGTTAATTATTACTGTTATCCCTGTGTTTCACTTTTAAACTTGTAACCATTTTTATACACCACCAAGTGACATTTCACATGAAAGAAATGAAAATAAGTATATAGGTACATTAAATTCAACTTTAAAAGTGGATGAATTAAAAATTGACATTTGCAAATCACTTTCCAAGTCACTTATATCTTATCATTTTGCATCTAGTGACACTATACTCAGAAAATATAAATATTTGGCATGGATTTCTTATTAAAAGAGAAGCCTCTGGATTTTATTTGTACTTAACCTCTTTCTCTAATGGTATCTGTATTAGTTGATTCTGAATTCTGAGCATCTTCTCATGCACTTCTCAGTATTCCCACAGAGGGGCAGAGCAGCACTATTTATTAAATTAACACTAATCTTGCTGATTCTTAACTGGATTCTGCAGTATGAAACCCTTTGTTTGAAGTTGTGCTTGTTTAATTTACAAGTCTTTCCTGAAAAGCTTCCATGCCCTCTGACCACTTTGTGTTTGCATGTGTGTATGTGTGTGTGTTCAGCATAATCAGAGGGACAATTGAATGTTTACTCTGAATGTTTGTATAACTGCCTTTCATTTTGTCTGATGGATTCCTTTGAGGAAGGTGAGAGAATCCTAGCCTTGTGCTTGGGACAACCGCCGGTTTTGCTGTTGTGACTCAGAAGTATCCCTCTGGGAAACCAGGAACTTGATGCTGATGCTGGTCTTTTCACTCCTTAGATGTAAAGTGAAATTACAAAGGGATGTATACAAGGTTTACACATATTGTCCCTTACACAAGGATCTAGACATCTTGTTGAAACTACCCTTACAGCCTGACTTCTAGATTGATCTACAGGTAGGTCTCTGGGAGGACACTGGTAAACTAACAAAAAAAAAAAAAAAAAAAAAAAAAAAAAAGCAAAAATATGTATAATAAATGAGGATATGTGGGCAAAACGCCCAAATGACTAGTTTTAAGCCTACTCACATACTATTAGCTTTATTTGAAAGATAGCATTTACAGCCAGGCGTGATGGCTCATGCCTGTAATCCTAGCACTTTGGGAGGCAGAGACGGGTGAATCATGAGGTTAGGATATCGAGACCATCCTAGCCAACATGGTGAAACCCCGTCTGTACTAAAAATACCAACATTAACCAGGTGTGGTGGTGGGCGCCTGTTGTCCCAGCTTCTTGGGAGGCTTAGGCAGGAGAATTGCTTGAAACCTGGAGGCGGAGGTTGCAGTGAGCCAAGATTGCGCCACTGCACTCCAGCCTGGGTGACAGGCGAGACTCTGTCTCACAAAAAAAAGAAAGATAGCATTTACCTTGCTACCTTATTGCATAAAGCCTAGGACCTTCCCTGACACCAGTATTTTTCTATGACTTGATTAATGTCAAAAAACGCTTTGTAGCTCTTAATTTGAGCAAGATATAGTTTTTGTTTTTTGATGAGGGAGGACATTTGTATGTTTAAAGTCTTGCTTGGCAGGCAAGGCATGGTGGCTCACACCCATAATCCCAGCAGTTTGGGAGACCGAGGCAGGCAGATCACTTTTGCCTGGCCATCATGGTGAAATGCTATCTCTATTAAAAATACAAAAGTTAGGTTGGCGTGGTCGTGCATGCCAACCTAACTTTTGTATTTTTAATAGAGGTAGCATCCCAGCTACTGGGGAGGCTGAGGCATGAGAATCGCTTGAAATTGAGAGGCGGAGGTTACAATGAGCCAAGACGGTGCCACTGCATTTCAGGCTGGGTGACAGAGTGAGACTCTGTCTAAAAATAAAATAAAATTCTTGCTTGGCAGACCTGTGTACAAATCAAAAAGTGCTTGTTAAATATCATCGTATTGGGCTGGGTGTGGTGGCTCATGCCTGTAATCCTGGTGCTTTTGGGGGCTGAGGAGGGAGGATTGCTTGAGAGCAGGAGTTTGAGATCAGCCTGGGCAATATGGAAAGACCCCTGTCCCTACAAAAAATAAAAAATAAAATAGTCTGGCATGGTTGCATGTACCTGTAGTCTCAGCTGTTCAGGAGGCTGAGGTGGGAGGACTGCCTGAGCCCAGGAGTTTGGGGCTTCTATAAAACCATGTACTGAACATTCACTAACCTGAAAGATTTCAAACAAGCAAGGAATATAGACTTCACAAATGTGCAGTCTGGGGACAGGAGCTAAGATATAGTGGATGTTGAACAACTATTAGCATCCTAAATTTTTATCATGCACTGAGGTTTTCCCAGTTCTAAAAGTTTGTTTCTATAATTTTGAGGATAAAGAAAATATATAAGCAGATGTTAAATTTTATGGCACAAATCTAAGTACTGCTTGGGAAGATTAACAATGATGATAATGATTAAAAGTTGATATTTTGGTTTCAAAATTGTTGCTAATGATTAATAAGGGTACAAAAGGAAGAATTTTTATAATTTTCCTTCCATTTTGAGAAATACACAACCCAAACTTTTCCAGCTTCTTTGGGCTTTCTACTATTTCCCAACAGTACTTACTTAGGATAAAAACTGAGCATTGTAAACTGTTCTCAGTAACTATTTTAGTTATATTAATTATCTTAATAGCTAACTTTCATTTGAATTCAATCAACAAGTATTTTGGGAACCACTTACTATGTGTAAGCCACAGGGAATGCAAAGACAAATAAGAAGAAGTCCTTATTGTTCTACATTACACAGATCGACTTTATTATATTTATTGTGATCTTTAATGAAAAATACTAGTTGTGGAATATGCTCAGCCTACTCTTCTCTCTCTTGGGATAACAAAAACATAGGGCATGATTTTCTTATGTGTCCACATAAAAAAGCCACAATATCTGTGGCTTCTCAGAAGCCAGAAGCTGCTCTCAGACCATAGTTTCAATATTGGCAGGAACTTCTCTATACAAATGACTTCCAAATCCACATCCCTAGCTTTGAACACTTCTGAATTCTAGTCATAAATCTCCAACCACTTGGTGGAAATGCACTTGGATTCTCTGTTCACCTCAGCTGAACTTGACCATAAACTGTCATCATCACACCCCTACTCACAATAAGCCTTTTTTTTTTTTTTTAAATGGTGAGTACCATCATTGCTGTGTTCACCGAGGATTGAAACTGATGTTACTATAGATTCCTCTTTCTTCCTTTTACATCGTGATCAGTCTGTCAGTTCGTACTTCATAACATCTCCCATATTAGACTCTTCCTCTTGACTTCGGAAGTCATCACTCTAAGTTTAAACCCTTATCATCTGTCACTTACCTTCTCACCTCTAGACTCTCTGTCTTCTAATCTAGCCAGCCATTATTTCCATATTAGTCTTTGAAAGGTGCTACTTAGATCTCTAAAGCCATTTTCAGTTCAAAGATACTATTATGTTTTATATTGTGTAATTCCAATTGATTTGTTTAAAAGATTTTAACTGACCAAAATTATATATATTTATTATGCACAACATGTTGTTTTGAAATAGGTATAATTTGTGGAATGACTGAATTGAGCTAATTAACATATGCATTACCTCACATACTTAGCATCTTTTTTCTTTTTTTGTGGTGAGAACAGTAAAAATCTGTTTTAGCAATTTCCAAGACTATAATACATTGTTATTAACTACAGTCACCAAGTTGTACAATAGATTTCTTAAACTTATTCTTCCTAACTGAAATTTTGTATCCTTTGACTAATGTCTCCCCACTGGCCTCCTCCCTGCAGCCCCTGGTACACCATCCCACACTACTTCTATGAGTTCAACTATTTTAGATTTTTACATGTAAGTGAGCTCATGCAGTATTTGTTCCTCTGTGCCTGGATTATTTCACTTAGCATATTGTACTCCAGGTTCATCTGTGTTGTTGTAAATGACATGATTTTCTTCTTTTGTAAGGCTGAATAGTATCCCATTGTGTACATGTATAGCACATTTTTTTTTTTATCCATTCATCTGATAATGGACACATATTGATTCCATATCTTGGCTGCTGTAAATAATGCTGCAATAAATATGGGAGTACATATATCTCTTCCACACTGATTTCCACACTGATATCATTTCTTTGGCTATATAGCCAGAAATGGGATTGCTTAATCATGTGGTTAGTTCTAGTTCTATTTTTCATTTTTAATATTTTTGAAAACCCTAGTTCTAATAGGTTATAATTCTATTATTCTTCTACTCAAGAACATTAGAACTTCTCTGTTATTTAGAAGATTAAGCCCAAATTGGCATTCAAGGATTTCCAGAGTCTGGTTCTAGCGCACATTTCCAATGCTGTCTTCCATTACACCATTATCAGGATCCTCTGCAGCAGGTTTAGCAGCGCATTCATGCCTTAGTACACTTCCATACTTTATTTATCTGCTTTGCTTTTTCTCTGTATCCATGCATTTATCACCTGTCCAAGCGAAGCCCTGGTATCTTTTTTTTTTCTTCAATAAAATCTTCCTTGTCTACTCCGTTTGTAGTGATCTCTCTGTTGGCTGCACCAACAGCAATGTCTATGCTTCTCTATGGCTTTGCTGCATGTGTGATGTTTAAATTCTCCTATTTAAATGGAGGCTGCCCATTATTTTCTATATCCCTAACCTTGTGCAGATAAAGCAGCTCTCAGTAAGTACTTGCTAACTAGCCAACTGAATGAATGATTTAGTAAATGGAGAATGAATGAAGAGTTGGGACAAGCTGACTTTTGACCACTGAAAACTTTAAGAATGGCATTATGTTCTACCCAAATGCTTACACTGGACTCTAATCAAGTCAGGAAGAAGAGATCATCTGTCTCTCTGGAAGAAATTCGAGGCTGGGAAAGTTCATCAGGAAATTTCTCTTGGAGTGCCCAAAGGGCATATGTAGTCCTACATACTTATGAATCTCAAGTCTCTGAATATTTTGTGAAGATTGTAGACATTTGCAGAGAGATAAAAAGATTTCAGGATTTGCTTTCGTTGTCTGGAATAAATGGAAAACCAAAGGTTTCCAATTTTCTTTCCAGACTTTTGGGAAATGCCTCTGCCTTGAAGGAACTAAGCTTTCCTCTGCACTGGGTCAAGAGGCTTTGCAAAATATTCACTGACCTGTATTGGATGGTTATCATTAGAACTGTTAGCTGCAGTGTGGGATGCCACATTCTTAGAGGTGTTCAAAGGCTTGGCATAATTAGGATTACCTTAGGGTTCGGAGCTAAGAGTTTATCTGCCCAGATTGGCACACAAACAAGTCCACAGAATACTTAAAGGGTCTGTTAAGTAACTTTCTATATGTAATGGAACTGAGAGGAAAACTGATTAATTCTGTATCCTTTTTTTTTTTTTTTTTTTTTTAGATGGAGCTTCACTCTTTTTGCCCAGGCTGGGGTGCAGTGGTGCAATCTCAGCTCACTGCAACTTCCGCCTCCTGGGTTCAAGTGATTCTCTGCCTTAGCCTCCTGAGTAGCTGGGATTACAGGTGCATGCCACCACACCTGGCTAATTTTGTATTTTTAGTAGAGATGGGGTTTCACCATGTTGGCCAGGCTGGTCTTGAACTCCTGACCTCAGGTGATCCACCTGCCTCAGCCTCCCAAAGTGCTGGGATTACAGGTGTGAGCTACCACACCCGGCCAACTCTGTATCCTCTTTACTGACAATATTATGTACCATTTAGGCTTGTACATTTGTATGGAGTAAGCATGATGAAATATTAAAAAGTTATTCATTTTATTTTAAGATTGTTTTATTGTGATGTGGTTAAAAAGTGAAATGAAGAATTTGTCTGAAGACCTTCATTCTACTACTAATCAGTTAGTTGTATACATTGTTAAGATATTTTCCCTTGGCCAAATTTTCATCACCATCCCCTGCTTAGGATCTATGTGATTGTTGGCCAAACAAGTTGACTTTGTAGAAGCTCTAATTACACAATCTTCTATAATTGGTATTCTATACTGCAGTATAAAGAAGACTTCCTTTTCCCCTTTGCATGCTTCTTTTTTGTGAGTTGGAGGAATGATAGAAGCCTTTTTCTGACACTGTGATGGTGGTTTAGTGTGAGGCTGGGCTTTCACAATAACCAAAGAATACATACACCATTTCTGTGTTCTCAGGTAGGTATTCTGAGCCTGAGAATATTCCTCTGTTCTTTTTTTTAGGAGGTTCACTGAAGATCAGTGTTTCTGAGACTTGCTTCTATTTCTTCTTTAATGCTCAAGCAGAAGTCTCATGTTTATTCAGTCTTTCCCTCAAAAAACACCCCCTGTAGAACTGTATTACATTTCCTAGTCTTTGAGAATTTCTAGGGCACCATGCCTTCTAATGAATCTCTGTTAGTTTTAAACAGATGACTACTTAATATCAGTACCACAGTGGTGACAGAGGCACCTCGTTAAGAAATTAGTAACATCAATAAATGATTACAGATGAAGGTGGGTTACTAAAGATGAGCCTTTTGACCAGAAATCACTCATTCATTTAACAAATGGTTTCTGAATACCTACTTTATGCCAAGTCCTATGCTAGTAACTGGGGATACACTGATGAACAAGGTAGGAAGATTCCTTAGCTTTGTGGATCTTATGTTCTTTTTTTTTTTTTTTTTTTTTTGAGATGGAGTTTCACTCTTGTTGCCCAGGCTGGAGTGCAATGGTGCGACCTCGGCTCACTGCAACCTCTGCCTCCCGGGTTCAAGCGATTCTCCTGCCTCAGCCTCCCGAGTAGCTGGGATTACAGGCATGCGCCACTACGCCCAGCTAATTTTTGTATTTTTAGTAGAGATGGGGTTTTGCCATGTTGGCCAGGCTGGTCTTGAACTCCTGACCTCAGGTGATCTGCCCACCTCGGCCTCCCAAAGTGCTGGGATTACAGGCATGAGCCACTGCGCCCGGCCGGATCTTATGTTCTAATAGGCAAGACAAACAATAGACAAGTAGAAAAGTGAATAAATAACACAATTGCACATTCCACTGTGTTATTAGTGAAATAACCAAGCATTGCAATTGGGCGATCATGGAAGTCTTTTCTGAGGAGGTGACATTTATGCAGAAACTTGATGGCCGTAGGAAAGCTAGATGCATGAAAAGTTAAGGAAGAGCTTCCCAAGAAGATGGATCAGCAAGTGTAAAGGCTTGCTTAAGGGTGGAAATGTTGGTGTTTTCTAGAAACTGACAGATGAATATGACTAGAACATAGCGATCAAGGGGAAAAGTGAAACTAGGTGAGGAGGAGTGATACGTGGGATCCAAATTATATAGAGAGAATCTTGAAGGACAAGGTATGAAAATTGTTCATTATGGAATTCTAAGTGGAAAGAGACTCTAGTAAATTTTATTTTGAAGAATCATTCTGATTGCTATAAAGAGGCGGGGGTGGAAGAAGGTTAAAAGCAAGGAGGCCAATTAGGAGAGAGATATATATATGTGTATATATATACACACAGACACACACACACACACACACACACACACACACACACACACATATATATATATATAATCTTCTGTTTTCTCCTAGAGATCTGCCTTGTGGATCAGCCTAGTAGGCTGATCTGTAGTATGATTAATTAAACGGGGTTCCTAGGCTCTCTGGCTTCCAGTAGGGTGTGACCAACACCCATCTGGGGATCAGAGAAAAAGTGTGAGGTTAGGCTAATATTCTCCTGGCCTCTTCACTACAAGGGCTGTTTCCTTCAACTAAGATCCTTGCATCTCTCAAGGTGGCCTACTCTATCAAACGCTTTCTCCTTGTGGGTTCTAGTACCCTTCTCCCCTCATCTCTTCTGACCAGGTCTGATAACAGCTCTGCTGCTAGGGTTCCTGCAGGCCCTATTTCCCTATACTTGTATGTTTGAAGATAAACCTGGAAGTTCTAGATCATCCATGTTGGACATATTCTTTCAGCTGAATCATGCTCTAGGATTCCTTCTTTCACTTTGTACAGAGCAGAACACCATGCACTAGTTACTAATGCCAGGGAGGACACCAACTACATGGAGGATAGCAAAGATCATCACCATGTCAACCACCAGGAAGAGAAGTCCAACTTGGTATTGGAGTCACCAAGGAAAACAACACAGTCAAGCACTGGATGGGACAGTGCTTTAACTGACACAGAAAAGACATAGAGCAAGATCAGCTCCAATAGTATGTGTTGCTTCCCATGGCTAACAGGTTCCCTGTGTCACAGTAGAATGACCCCTTTTTCACCCCTGTAGACTCTGAAATACTGAAAGATGGGGGTATGCTTGAGAGCCATTGACACACATGCTTAAGCAGAGCAAAGAAGCATACATTGAACTTGAAACAGAGGGGTGGGAAACAGGCAGAGATATTTCCACACAAAGCAATATGCCTGGCACAGGCTGTGTGGGCTCCTTATCTCTTGGCAAGGCAGTGTTCCAGGCCCAAAGCTCATTCTTGCGTGGATGAGTGGGGGTTGAGACTGCTTTTCCCCACACTCTGTTTTTGGTTGCCATAGATTCTTTACTTTCTTGCCACCTCAGCAACTCATTTAACATAGTGATTGTTATGTATTATTTAGTTTTCACAGTTTTTTTTTTTTTTTTTTTTTTAAAAAGACAGAGTTTTGCTCCATCGCCCAGGCTGGAGTGCAGTGGTGCGATCTTGGCTCACTGAAACCTCTGCCTCCCAGGTTCAAGTGATTCTCATGCCTCAGCCCCCTGAGTAGCTGGGATTACAGGGACCCGCCACCATCCCAGCTAATTTTTGTATTTTCAGTAGAGACAGGGTTTTGACATGTTGGCCAGGCTGGTCTCAAACTTGTGACCTGAAGTGATCCACCCTCCTTGGCCTCCCAAAGTGCTGGGATCACAGGTGTGAGCCACCGTGCACGGCTGCTTTCGCAGTCATTTTATTGGGAGAGTCGTGATGCTACTGACAAAGCTGGTCTCTCCAAAGATGGGGTCTTTCCCTGTTTCTTGTCACAAAGCCAATAATTGACACCTTAAGTGACTGTCAAGCAAAACAGGCTTTAATCTATGGCCATGGAATTGAGAAGCAGGAGCATGGCTCACAAATCAACTTCTTGACAAGTGAGAGGTGAGGGGGTTAAAATTTAGGGTTTCTCTAAAGAAGGAGTTGGCATTAAAAGTGAGGGAAGGAATAGTCATGTCTTCTCTGGAAATAGGTGGTGAACTTCCCGTAACTGCAGCGCTGCCTTCCTTTTTGTCCTTGTATGGCTTCTCTTCCAGTAATTGTCATGGTGATTGTCGACTGTCACAGCACTGGTGGGAATGCTATTTAGTATGGAAACAAGATTATAATGAAGTCTGAGGTCTTTTTGAAGTTATTTGGTTGGCTATCTTGGTTCTAACTAGTCTCACCTGGTCTGGTTACAAAGGGAAATTTTTATAGCAGGCATCCTGTTTCTTAAAGAGAAACAGAGTTAAGATGGGGTAGAAATTCAGTTATGTCAGGTAGACATTACACCAGGTAACCCTGAGGTTATCTAATCAATGAGCTTGCCCTCCATTTATTATAGTAATGCACTCAGAACCTCTTGATCACAGGATGGGCACGTTACATAGGCTGAGACTATTTAGTGTCCAGTCCCTCTGGGCCCAGTAATTGGTCCAGGCTGAGCATGTGCCCTGCATGGGGACAATCATCCCCAGGATTCTTTAAAGTGGAGCCAAAAGAGGGAGGAGATTTTTTTCCCTCTTTTTTGGTGTTGAGCTGTGAGAATATGATAACAGAATTTGTGGCACCCACTCTTTTCCCCCCTGCCATGGGGCAAAATCCTGTTTGCTATGGGTGATGTTGAAGTCAAGCAGAGATTAGCAAAAATGAGAGATAGGTTGAGAAACAGAGAGAAAGAGAGAGCACTTTGGTGCTATCAAGTCTCCAGTTCTAATTACTAAGATCCTTGAAGCTGTGTGAGTTATTGCAGCTCCTTGATTCTGTGACAAAGCCAAACATCCTTCCTAAACATTCTTTCTTTAAAGATGAATTTAGCATAAGTTGAGTTTCTAGCACTTGCGATCAACTCATTCTAATATGCCACCTCTTTTTCTTTTGCTCTGGATATATATGATACTGCATACGCTCAATATTTTCATTAATGCCAAGAATCCCTGTTTTTTCCCCAAAAGTCACTGTCTCTTTCAGGTGGAGTTGGCCACACTACAATAGCATTACAACATAAGAATGTGATCATCTTTTGGAGTAGCTGAAGGTGATATGGGAACTATTGTTTCATCCTTGTCTAAATTGGCATCCTCTTTTTTGAAACTAAAATAATAAGATTGCGGAGTTCTTGAAAACCAAAATGGTTGTACAGTTTGTATTGGTCAGGGACAAGTTAGTACACAGAGACCATACAGTCACTAGACAGAAACATTTGAACATAAAGAATTATTAACTAGTAACAGGAGCTTGGGTAATAAGTGACTGACTCTACTGAGGGGTTGAAGAGAACACAAAAAGTACAGCAATAGCAGATATATGGGACAGTCACTATCCCCTGAGCTGAGGCAGAGTGTCCTTGAATTTGGAACTCTTTGGAAAATTTCCCTTTCCCCATCCAAAGCTGACAGACTCTTTTTGTAGGGGGCCTGGCCATAATCTACAGGATGGCAAAGCAGTTTGTTGATGTGCTGCCGGTCAAAGTTGAAAAGCAGGAAATATCTGCTGGGGTGCTGAAGAAACTCACCTGCAAGCTTTCTTTGGCAAGGGGCAGCTGTTGAATTTCTTGGGAAGTTGACTGGGTCACAGGTGGGATTCATTAGGAGGCCTCCCATCTGCAGGAGCAGGGTACTCTTCAGGAATCTGGTTGGAATGCCTACAGAACTCTGTGGCACCCATAGAACTCTCTGGAAAGTTGCCTGCCTGGGTGTCCCTGAAACTTGCTGGAGGTTAGCTCTGCTGGTTGTTCTGCATGCTAGCTGAGTGCTGCAGGGCAAAGAAGGAAGGAAAGCATGCCAGGTGCTATAAAAGAGGCTCTTTCTTTCTGTAATGCCCCTTCAGTGCCCTCTATTTGCAAAGCTTAACACTGTGCTAACTGGCAAAGGAGGAATGCATACAAGATTCAGCTCCAGTGTTATGAGGTTTGCACAGATCAGGATTCTGTACAGGTCAAAGAGGCTACTTTATGGTCCATAAGTAAAGGCAATATGTGGTTTTGGAGCTAGACATGGAATCATTCTGGAATCACTGGGCCAGTGTCATAGGACCAGTCCTGGGAGATCAGACACTATCACATGAGTTGTGATCACCCCTTGTCTTCTCCTTTATTTGCATCAAGTGAGACCTGAATAGGACCACGAATGGGAGCCATGAGGGAAAAACGAGGGGCAGAAAAGCCCCCAAAATGCCGTAGCCAGAGTGCTGTGTGTAGAGGCAGGGAGGCCCAGCCTCCAGATACCTGGTGTCTAAGTGAGGCTGTGTGGACAACGTTTTTCAGAGCCTCAGCTCTCCTGTAGCACCAGCCTGATCACTTCTCTGCTTCCTTTTCCCCTTCCCTGTGGCATTTCAGCTGCTTGTCTCCCAAGTCCAGTTCAAACCCTGAACATAGGGAGTCCAGGTCCTTAATGATTTGCTGAGTCCTACAGATGATTCTGATTAGATGTGATTGTTACCGGAAAGGGGTCGCAATTCTGACCCCAAGAGAGGGTTCTTGGGTCGCACACAAGGAAGAATCCAGGGTGAGCCCACAGTGCAAAGCAAAAGCAAGTTTAAGAAAGTAAAGGAATAAGAGAATGGCTATTCTATAGACAGAGCAGGCCCAAGGGCTGCTGGTTGCCCATTTTTATGGTTATTTCTTGATGATATGCTAAACAAGCGGTGGATTATTCATGCCTCCCCTTTTTAGACCATAGAGGGTAACTTCCTGACCTTGCCATGGCATTTGTAAACTGTCATGGTGCTGATGGGAGTGCAGCAGTGAGGACGACCAGAGGTCGGTCACACTCATGGCTATCTTGGTTTTGGTGGGTTTGGGACAGGTTCTTTACTGCAACTTGTTTTATCAGTAGGGTCTTCATGTCCTTATCTTGTGCTGATCTCCTCTTATCCTGTGACTGACAATGCCTTAACCATCTGGGAGTGCGGTCCACTACATCTCAGCCTTATTTTACCCAGCCCCTACTCAAGATGGAGTTACTCTGGTTCACACGCCTCTGACAATTTTAGTGAAAGGGAAAACAAAAAAATCATCATAGCAAAACTGAAATTCAGAAAAAGTACTAGTATAGATTTCAGTTATTTATAAGAAAAAAAGAAAGGAATAGCTAAAAAGGTAAAAAAAAAAAAAAAAAAAAAAAAAAAAGGCTTGGGAGATCCGAGACTATTTAAAAACAGCTTTTGGCAATCTCAGGATATATATTTACACACACACACACACACACACACACACATAATGAAAGTTGTTAGAATCAAAATGAAGCCACTTATGCCAAACCCTAACAAAATGAAGTCAGAAGGCCATAAAGGAGGGGCTCTCACACACACATTCCTGTGATGAAAACTATTAGAAAGATTCTCTGAAAATCACAACCTTGCACAAAGGCCGCTACAACTTTATACAAAGACCACTTCTGGAAGTGCATCTGCCCAACAACTGTCTAGTCAGCCTTGAACTGATGCCACCCTTGTTATTGATCCTTGTAGCCAAAGATAATTATCTCAAAATAATGTATGTAACCTTCCTCATTTTGCCTTTGAAAACCCTTGCCTTCCTTTGCCTCCTTAGAGGCCTGTGCCCCCTCCATGGTTCACCATGTCATGTGTATTCCTGAATTGCAATTTGTCATTTATTCCTGAATAAGCTAATTTTAGAGCCACTTTCTCTGTTGTTATATTAGGTTGATAATATATATACATGTATATCATGAATGAAAAGGATACAGATATTTTACAAAAGCCGCAAACCAACCAAAGAAAACTCTAAACTACAACATATGATGTGTCTAATAGGACCTTTACTGAAAAAGTGTCTCCTAAGAAAATTTGATTATTGATCAATTGAGGGGAACTGTACAGCTTACAAAGTAAGGCAACCAGTGTTGGCCCAAGAAACACTATGGGTTGAGATTTGCAAGAGGTGCCCAAGGTTCTGAAAGGCATCACGGAGAAAGGCTTGTTGATTGTCGTGATAGAAAAGGTGGGCTTACACGAGAAAAGGAAATAATTACTGAACAATTCGTGGTCAAAGCAATTTTTTTTTCTTTTTGAGATGGAGTCTTGCACTGTCGCTCAGGCTGGACTGCGGTGGTGCAATCTCGGCTCACTGCAACCTCCGCCTCCCAGGTTCAAGTGATTCTCCTGCCTCAGCCTCCTGAGTAGCTGGGATTACAGGCACCCACCACCACACCCGGCTAATTTTTTGTATTTTTAGTAGAGACGGGGTTTCACTGTGTTGGCCAGGCTGGTCTGGAACACCTGACCTTGTGATCCACCCGCCTCAGTTTCCCAAAGTGCTAGGATTACAGGCAGGAGCCACCGCGCCCGGCTGAGAAAAGCAATTTTACCGTCAATCTAGAGGGTGTTTGCCCTATGAAATTGCCATCTGGTGTGGAATTGGGCTCTGTGTAGGTCTAGGAATCCATTTTGCAAAAATATACTTTAACATTTAAACTACTCTACAAGAAAATGTACTTCCAGTTATTCATGTAGGCAAAGGAAGAGGAGCAGTAGGGTTGATGATCCTAATGAAGGACCTAAGATTTGAATTACTTTAGATCACTGGTTCTGAAAAGAGGGTGATTTTGCTCTTTGGAGGATCTACAGTAATGTCTGAATGCATTTTTGGTCATCACAACTTGAGAAGGTTTTATTGGCATCTAGTGGGTGGGAGCCAAGGATGCTGCTAAACACCCCCCCCCCCCCCATGCACAGGACAGCCCCCACAATGTAGCATTACCTGGCCCCAAATGTTAATAGTGCCAAGGTTGAGAAACCCTGCTTTTGGATAACCTATTTGAGAAACTGATTATTATTTTATTTTCCTGACAGTTTACAGCTTAGGCTAATTACATTAAAACCCAACTACTTGTGTTTGGGAAAGAAATGACTTATATATTTCATGTTGTCCCTCAAATCTGTGGGATAGCAAGTTATCCCATAATAGGATTTGACTGTATGAAGCTTTGTTACAATCCATAAAGACTAAACAGTTGATACCGTGTGTGAGCTTTTATTTGGGGTGGGGAGGTGGAATAGGGCAGAAATAGTGTATGCAGAAGCAATTTGGGGGTTCATAATTTGTTTTGGATAAGTCACAACTTGGGTGATAAACCTACTGATAATTTTGGTTTGATTGTCTTAACATTTCCTTGGATTTATGAGAGACTGGGATAAAATTACTATGGGAGTTTGAAATTAATAAAATGTATTCATTAAATTACAGGATCTTTGGTTTTTGTTTTTCTAAAAAGGATATAATTTTTTACTAGGATATATTTTTTTTCTGGAGCATATACTTAACTCTACTTCTTTGATGGGTAATTTTCACCTCAAAAACATCGAAGGGTTTTCCCACCCCGTCTAAAACTAGAAAATTTGTAATCTATGTTTTCAGAGACTTTAGGGGCAATGTACAATGAGCAATTGCTCTAGGTAAGGAGCAATGTGGAAATGGATTGATCACAGTTTGAAAAATCAAGCTAGACTGACACAATCTCTAACCAAGAAATATATTTGACTCAAGTATTCCATTGGTATTATGAGCTTTTGAAAAATGAGGAGTCTTCCTGGCTGCAGAGTAAATATACTAATTCTCCACTTCCATTTCTGGAGGCTTCTCAGAAATGTAAATGCACAGAGAAAACATAATAAATGTGCTCCCTTGGTGAGAGTGAAGGAAAAGTTCAGCAGTAAATAACTTATTGAGTTCACTGTAAATTCTTAAAATCTCCTTTCCATCATCATATTCTTTTAAATGCAAATTCAAAGCCAAAAAAACAAAAAAAAAGCTCATCTCAGGCTTGTCTTTTATGACAGCAGTGTGGGAGGATTAATAAATGTTATGAGATTTTCTGAAGAATAAAGGCACTTTTCAGAGTGAATAAAAGTAGTTTTAATAGATACAAATACCATTTTCCTCAATATCAGTTTTGAATTTTCCCTCAAGTAAGTAGACAGATAAGGGAGACAGCCAGGGTAACTGGTTGGTTGTTTTACTGTGGAACACCCCATGAATGGCAGTCCAAGGGTTCAGTTTTCAGTGTTGTCTGTCACTGCACCTTCTCTGTTGTTATGCTCTCTATATATTTCTAATATCTTCTTCCTTCTAACCAAGTTGATGCCAGAGACACGAAGCTGGGAGAGCTTGCTCCAAATTACCACACATATTCTATGTATACATTTTTGAGGTGTATAGGATACTTGGGAGGCTGAGGCAGGAAAATCATTTGAGCCTGGGAGATCAAGGTTGCATGAGCTGTGATTGCACCACTACAATTTTGAGGTGTATAGCAAGAGAAGTTTTCTAAACCTCTGATCCACATAATATTTATATCTCTCTCCCCGCCACCCCCGGGGATACTTTCATCAACATTCTCATCTATGCTCAGGTTCCGTTGTCAGAATAAAGCCTACCAGTTGAGTCTATGTGATTTAAGTCTGTGGTCTCAGATAAAGAACCTCTGGGCTCCTTTTCTCCTCCTCCTCCCTCTCCCCCTCCTTCTCTTCCTCTTTGTATCTTCTTGATGATTTGGTGTCATTAAACCCACCTGAGAGTCTTCCTGGTTACATAGAACTTTCACTTGTTTATTTTCGGGTATGGCTGCAGCTGATACGTACCTGTGTCTATTTCCTCCTTCAGTATACTTACTACCATGTACCATTCAAACTTTTCCAGATACCTTCCCAAGACATTTTCAAATATACGCTTCATTTACTTGGGGATTATTCTAAATTACGTAGAGCCCAATGAGAAGGTCTGCTAGAGCATGACTGAGTTTGATCCTGGGTCTGAAAGCATCAGTTAGCTAAAACCTCCCTGTAGTTCCAAGACACACTATATTATTGCTTATCTGCTTCTTCTTTAATCTTTCTAGAATTTGACACTTTTGGATTCAATAATCTTATCCCAACTCAGGAGAGAGTTGAATTGGATGAAGTTAGGGAAGGAGTAACTGAGTATTAGTTCTTGCTAATGTATAGGTAAAGCAATAGAACAGCAAGATAGATAGAACTTAGTCAACTTAAAATTTTTTGAGATATATTCTATTGAAATATAATTCACACACAATACAATTTACCCTTTTAAAGGATACAACCCAGTGGGTTTTTTTTTTTTTTTTTTTAGGATTTTCACAGGGTCATGCAACTCTTACCACTATGTAATTTTAGAACAGTTTCATAATCCTAGATTTATTTTTGACCTAAAAAAGTGCTTTTGCCTTGTAATGATTTAAGAGGGAGAAAGATGACATGGTAGGAAGAATAATGGTCCCTCAAAGATGTCTACGTGCTAATTTCCGGAACCCGTGACCATGTTAAATTACATGGAAAAGGATATTACAGTTGTAGATGAAATTACAGTTGCTAATAATGGGGAGATTATTCTGGATATCTGGGTGGGCCCAATGTAATCACAAGGGTCCTTGAAAATAGAAGAGAGAGTTCAAGCAGTCTGTCAGAGTCAGAGAAGGAGATGTGATGATTAACGCAGTGGTCAAAGTGTTGTGATCATTGATTTGAAGATGCAGAAAGGGCTGCAAGGCAAAGAATCCAGATGACATCTGGAAGTGGGAAAAGGCAAGGAAACAGATTTGCCATAGAGGCTCCAGAAGGAATGTAGCCTTGATGACACATTGATTTTAGCCCAGTGAGACCCACTTTGGACTTCTGTAACATAGTGCATTTGTATTGTTTTAAGCCACTAACTTTGTGGTAACTTGTTACAGTAGCCATAGGAAACTTATGCAGATTGAGAAAGAAGGTAGGCAGGAGAGTGATGGAAACAGGAAGGGAGACAGAGGGAGGATCAACCATTAAGTACTATTTGTATGTCTAACCCCATTTGATGATGTCTCAGACTAAGAGCTGGCTTTGTCATTTCATTTGATCCTGTTGGTCTTTAAAAGAGTGGTTGACAGTAGAGGCTCTTTCCTTAAATGCTTGCAGATCATTTGATACGTTTCTCTTGGTTAGAGCTCAGGAATTCCACTAATGCTGATGTGAATGGTTTAGAACTTTGACTGGTCTTAAGAATTTACTGGGTTTCTCAAAAAACTGTTGGGAAGTGGAACTTGTTAATCAGGGTGAACAAAAAGCTGTACACCTCCATTCCCACCTACTGATTCCACTTCAGGTGAAGCTAACAGAACAAGAGAAACCCCTTGATATCAAGAGGAGTCAGGTAATTAACTTGATTATAGCACTATGACTCAGTTTTGCTTACGAACTGTTTAAAACATCAAAGTCTGGCAAAGTTTAAAAGTAGAAAGAACATGAATGGTAAGGTAGTGTGCTTTTCATTTCTTTTTAAGAAAAATTTTAAAAGGTTCTGTAAAATCTGTTGTTAGTTTTTTTTCCCTAAAAGCAAAAAGGAAGTGGATATTAAAATTCATTTTTCATTTTTGCTTTCTAAAATAAAAATATACTAAAGGCTGGGCACAGTGGCTCAAAATTGTAATCCCGGCACTTTCAGAGGCTGAGGTGGGAGGATCGGCTGAGCCCAGGAGTTCAAGACCAGCCTGGGAAACATGGTGAGACTTTGTCTCTACAGAAATTTGAAAAATTAGCCAAGTATAGTGGTGTGTGCCTGTAGTCCCAGCTACTTGGGAGGTTGAGGTGGGAGAATTACTTGAGCCCAGGAGGTTGAGGCTGCAGTGAGCTGTTTTCACACCACTGCACTCTAGCCTGGGCAACAGAGTGAGATCCTGTCTCAAAATAAAATAAAATTAAATTAAAATAAAAAGAACAGGCAACCTACAGAATGGGAGAAATTTTTTGCAACCTATCCATCTGATAAAGGGCTAAAATCCAGAATCTACAAGGAACTTACACAAATTTACAAGAGAAAACCCCATCAAAAAGTGGGCAAAGGACATGAACAGACACTTCTCAAAAGAAGACATTTATGTGGCCAACAAACATATGAAAAAAAGTTCATCATCTCTGGTCATTAGAGAAATGCAAATCAAAACCACAATGAGATGCCATCTCATGCCAGTCAGAATGGTGATTATTAAAAAGTCAGGAAACCACAGATGCTGGCGAGGCTGTGGAGAAATAGGAATGCATTTACGCTGTAAGTTGGAATGTAAATTAGTTCAACCATTGTGGAAGACAGTGTGGCAATTCCTCAAGGATCTAGAACCAGAAATACCATTTGATCTGGCAATCCCATTACTGGGTATATACCCAAAGGAGTATAAATCATTCTACTGTAAGTACACATGCACACATATAGTTTTTGCAATACTATTTACAATAGCAAAGACTTGGAACCAACTCAAATGCCCATCAATGATAGGCTGGATAAAGAAAATGTGGCACATATATACCATGGAATACTATGCAGACCTAAAAAGGTTGAGTTCATGTCCTTTGCAGGGACACGGATGAAGCTGGAAGCCATCATTCTCAGGAAACTAACACAGGAACAGAAAACCAAACACTGCATATTCTCACTCATAAGCAGGAGTTGAACAATGAGAACACATGGACACAGGGAGGGGAACATCACACACCAGGGCCTGTCAGGGGTGGGCGACAAGGGGAAGGAGAGCATTAGGACAAATACTTAATGTATGCAGGGCTTAAACCTCAGATTATGGGTTGATAGGTACAGCAAACCACCATGGTACATGTATACCTATGTAAAATACCTACACATTCTGTACATGTATCCCAGAACATAAAAGTAAAATTAAAAAAGAATTTTGCCAACAACTGGAAATGTAACAGAAAATACAAGAAAGGTGAGAGTTCTGGGAAGATGGCTGAGTAGGATGCACCAGGAATCTGTCTCTCTACCTAACAACAATTGTACTGGCAGAATCATCTGATGTAACTATTTTGGAAGTCTGGAGTCTGTCCAAGGCTCAAGGCTCACAACTTTCTGGGGAAGCCTTTAATAGTAAATTGTAGTTAATTTGTGTCAATTTTGGCTTAGTAAGGTTGCAACTACTCATTCTCTACCCCTCAGCTACATGGCAGGCAGCCATGCACGTGTTTCTGAAGCAACCTGCACACAACTTGCAAGAACCAGAGGGGGCGAAAAGGAGGCCGTGCTCCACATGTTGGGGATCTGTGCTCTGATTGCTGAGTGCTGCTTCTGATCACAGAGGTGCCCATAAAGAGGAGGCAGTCATTGTGGTTGTGCTCCTCTCATCCCACATTATTGCAAGCCTCTGCCTCTCTGGCTGAAGTAACTTCCAGGGAATTTAAAGGGCTGGTACCTTCCCCCTCTCATTTTTTTTCTTTGTTTGGGAGCTACACATTAAAGACTAGGACGTTCAAAAGCAATTGCATATACAGGGATAATTAGAAAGTGACTGCACATGCCCAGAGAAAGATACAGGCCCAGAAAAGAATTGAAAAGACCTTAAGTTTGCATCTCAGTGAAGTTTATACCTCACAAGTTTAATCCTTGGCACAGAGATAGCCTATAACAATAATAAAAACAACAAAAGGCAGCAAGCCCTGGGGAAAGGATGCAATATAATTTCCAGAATTACCACAATATTAGATTCAAATGTCCAGTTTTCAACCAAAAATCACATGGCATACAAAGAAACAGGAAAACATGGCTCACTCAAAGGAAAACAAAAATAAACAGAAACTGACCAATAAAAAGACTTGATGGCAAATCTACTAGAGAAATACTTCAAAATATTTGTCTTAAAGATTGCTCAAAGAACTAAGGAATATGTGGAGAAAGTCAAGAAAATGATGTATGAACAAAATAGAAATATAAATAAAGAGAAAAAATCTAAAAACAAACCAAAAGAAATTCTGGTGATGAAAATTACAGTAACTAAAATGAAAAAATTTGCTAGAGAACCACACCAAGACACATTATATTCAAACTTAAAAGCCAAGAACATGGGCAATTATAAAAGCTACTATTATTGTAACAACAGTTTGTTACTCCACTTTCTGTTTTCTACGTGATGTAAGAGACTAATCCATTAAAAAAAGTTTAAGGCTGGGCACTGTGGCTCATGCCTGAATCCCACCATTTTGGGTGGCCAAGGTGGGAGGATTGCTTAAGCCCAGGAGTTTGAGGCCTAAATAACATAGGGAGACCTCATCTCTACAAATGAAAAAAAATTAGCTAGGTATGGTGGCATGTGTCTGTGGTCCCAGTTACTTGGTAGGCTGAGGCAGGAAAATCATTTGAATCTGGGAGATCAAGGTTGCATGAGCTGTGATTGCACCACTACACTCCAGTCTAGCGACATAGTGAGATCGCATCTTTCCAAAAACAAAGAAAGTGTAAAAGCTAGTATTACTGTAACTTTGGTTTATGACTCCACATTTTGTTTCCTACATAATTTAAGAGGCCAATGTATTTAAAAGAATTATTTTTTGGCACACTAAAGATATAGCATCTACAACTGACATGATCACTGAAAAAGGTGGACATGGAGCTGTAAAGGAGCAGATGCATGTTATTGAAGTTAAGCTGGTATAAAGTCAAATTAGAGTGTTATAACTGTAGAATGTTAGATGTAATCCCTATGGTAACCACAAAGAAAATAGCTGTAGAACATACAGAAAAGAAAATGAGAAAGGAATTTAAACATTTCACTACAAAAAGTCAACTAAACACAAAAGAACCCAGTAATGCAGGAAATGAAGGACAAAAAAGAAGCTGTGAAGGCATATAAAAAACAAATAGCAAAATGACAGAAGTCTCTCCTTATCAGTAATTACTTAAATGTAAATGGATTAAACTCTTCAACCAAAAGACAGAAATTATCAGAATGATAAAAACACATAATTCAACTATATGCTTTGAGGGTCTTTCAATCCAAAGAGACAAATAAATGGAAGGGAAAAGCCTGGAGAAATATCCTATGTCAATGGTAACCAAAAGAGATCAGGGGTTGCTGTAGTAATATCAGACAAAATAGGCTTTAAATCAAGAAAAAAGTTTACAAGAGAAAAAGAAAGACCATCACATATTAATGAAAGGTTCAGTACAGCAAGAATATATAGCAGTTATAAAATTTAACACCTAATAACCAATCACCAAAATATATGAGGCAAAAACTGTCAGAATTGAAGGAAAAATATAGAAAATTCTACAGTAACAGTTGGAGACTTCAATATCCCACTCTCAATAATGGACAGAACAGCCAGACAGAAGTTAAATAAGGAAATAGAGAAATTAACACAATAAGCCGACTAAATCTGAGAGACATGTGCAGAGCATTCTCCCAAGTGACAATGGCTCCCACATTATTTTCAAGTGCATGCGGGACATTTTTCAGGGTAGACCATATGTGAGGCCACAGATTAAGCACTGCTGGTTGAAATGTAAATTGATACAGCCACTGTAGAGACAGTTTGGTGGTTTCTCAAGAAATTAAAACTAAAATGACCATATGATTCAGTAATTTCACTTCTGGGTTTATACTCGAAAGAACTGAAAGTAGGGCCTCAAACAGATAATTTGGACATTCACATTCATAACAAACATTCAGCTAAAAGATGGAAGCAACTTAAGTATCCATCAGTGGATGAACCCAGATAAGCAAAATGTGATACATACATGGAATATTATTCGACCTGAAAAGGGGAGGAAATTCTGACATATGCGACAACATGAATGAACTTTGAGGACATATTAAGTGAAATAAATCAGTTACAAATGGAAAAATGCTGTATCATTCCACTTATATGATGAACTTAAGGTAGTCAAAATCATAGAGAGAGAAAGTAGAAGGATGATTTCCAGGAGCTGGGGCAGAAGAGGAATGGGAGTTATTGTTAATGAGTATGGGTTTTAGTTTTACAAGACAAGAAGAGTTATGAAGATGGATGATGGCGATGGTTGCACATTATGAGTGTATTTAAATTACTGAACTATGAACTTAAAAATGGTTAAGATGGTAAATTATGTGTTACATTACATTTTATGATTAAAAATTTTTTGAAAATTAAAAAATGGAATTACCATATGATACAGCAATTTCATTTCTGAGTATATACCCAAAAGAATTTAAAGCAGGGCCTCAAACAGACATTTGTATACTCATGTTCATGGTGGTGTTATTACAAAAGCCAAAAGGCAAAAGCAATCTGAATGTCTATCAATATAAAGACTCTATAAGCAAATATGTCCAAACAAACAAACGAAACAAAAACACCCGAAGATAAATGGTCAACAAAATGTGATATTACATATAATGAAATATTATTCAGCCTTAAAAAGGACAGGAATTCTGACACATGCTACAACGTGGATGAATCTTGAAGATATTATGGGGATTGAAATAATCTAGTCACAAAGGACAAATATTATGTCATTCCACTCTCATGAGGTAATCGAATTAGAGCAGTCCAATTCATAGAGACAGAAGTAGAAGGAGGGTTTTCACACAATGATGATGGGAAGGAGACTAGTGAGTTATTTTTTAATGGATACACAGTTTCAGATTGGGAAGATAAAAAAGTTCTGGAGATGGGTAATGATGGTTGCACAAGTATGTGAATTTACTTACTGCCACTGAACTTTACACTTACAAAGGATTAAAATGGTAAAGTTTATGTTATGCATATTTTACCACAGTCAAAAATTAATCATATTCTTATGTACTAGCAATAAAGATATGTAACATAATCATCTGGTGGGTCTTCCAACTACCTTCATTATATCCACTCCCACATGTCCACTTCTCCGAGTCACAAAGGTGCCAAGAACACACAATGGGGAAAAACACACAATGGTGAAAGGACAGTCTCTTCATTAAATGGTGTTGGGAAAACTACATGTCCACATGTAGAAGAATGATATTGTACCAGTATCTCACACTCTGTAAAAAATAAACTCAAAATGAATTAAAGGGTTAAAAGCTAAGACCTGAAACAATGATACTAGAAGAAAACATAGGGGAAAATCTATGACATTGATCTGGGTAATGATTTTTGGAGTATTACTGCATAAACATATGCAACTAAAGCAAAAATAGACAAATGGGATTACATCAAACTAAAAACTTCTGCAGAGTAAAGGAAAGAATCAGCAGAGAGAACAGGAGAAAATATTTGTAAATGATAAATCTGATAAGGAGTTAATATCCAAAATATATAAGGATCTCAAACTCAATAGCAAGAAAACAGGTAAGTTGATTTAAAAATGGGCAAAAGACCTGAAAAGACATTTCTCCAAAGAAGATACACGAATGGTCAACAGGTACATGAAAAAATGCTCAACATAACTAATTGTCAGGGAAATGCAACTTGAAGCCGCAATGAGATATCACCTCATTCCTGTTAGAGTGGCTATGATAGAAAAGACAAAAGATAACAAGTTTTGGCAAGGATGTGGAGAAAAGGGAACCCCTGTGCACTATTGGTAGGAATGTAAAATTGTGCAGCAGCTATGGAAAACAATATGGTGATTCCGCAAAATATTAAAAATAAAATTATCATAAGATCCAGAAATCTTGCTACTGGGGATCTATCCAAAGGAAATGAAATAAAGAGCTCCTGGTTCTATAATGATGGCATAGAAGCAAGCTAGATTCACTGCCCCTGAGAAAACCAAAACAAACATACATAGCTGAGTGTATCACCAGCAATAGCCCAGAATTTAATATGAGGAAACAGTTCCTGGGGCCACCGAGAAGTAAAAAAACTGAGCAGATGTTAAGAGTGTTGGAGTTCCATATCTGCAGCGCCTATACCTCCAATCTACCTGGCACCAGCACTCGGAAAAATTTTTCCTGACTCAGGGTTTCTTCACTGGACAAAGTAAGATCAAGGTGAACAATGAGCTTCCTCACCACCTGGGTTCCTTGGCAGGAGACCTGTTCCTGTCTCAATCCATGGGAATCACTGGGACTGCCTGAAGGGAGAAACATCCCTGAGGACAGCCAGAGACAAAGTAGGGAGTGGGACTACCAACCCCAGCCCTAGAAACTCTGCTCTGTAACTTGGCCAAAGGAGATGACAAATCAGAGCAACTGTTAGCAGCACCATGTTGTAGCAGGTTCATTGCACAGGTTGCCTGGGCAGAGACCCTTAGCCAGCCTTTCTACACTACTGGGATAATCAATTTGGAATCTCCCCCATTTTGGATGGGCAGCATTCTGATTGTATACTAGAACTGAAGCAAACCTGGGCTTAATGTACTATCTAGTGCTGAAAAAGAAGCAACAACCTAGCAGAAATAAATAAATAATAACATAAATAACCAGGTAAAATATAAAGACTCTAAGCAAATATGTTAAAAAACCCAAACCAAACCAAACAAAAAACCCCAATAAACCCCAACATGAGCCAGATAGAGAAGACTAGAATAAATAACTAATCCTTCAATGCAAAGACATAGATGTATATCCACAAGAAACAACAGCAAATAAGGAACCATGACTTCCTCAAACAGACAAAGTAAGGAACCCATGACTGAATCTAAAGAGATGGCAATATTTGAACTCTATGACTAAGAATTCAAATAGTTTTAAGAAAACTCAGTGATCTCCGGGATAACACAGAAAAACAATTCAGAATTTTATTGGATAAATTTAACAAAGAGGTTGAAATAATAAAAAAAATTAAACAGAAATGTTGGAACTGAGAAATACATTTGCTGAACTGAAAAATTTATTAGAGGCTCTCAACAGCAGAATGGATCAAATAGAGGAAAGAGTAAGTGAACTATTTGAAAATGCAGTCAGAGGAGAAAATAGAATGAAAAGGAATGAAGATTGCCTATGAGATATAGAAATTCACCTCAAAAGCGCAAATCTAAGAATTATTGGTACTCAAGAAGGAGTTGAGCAAGAGCAAGGGGTATAAAGCTTATTCAAAGAAATGACTAAAACAATAAAGTCTGTATGCTGAAGAGTATCTACACTTCCACGTTTATGGCAGCACTATTCACAATAGCCAAGGTAGGGAATCAACTCGTGTTCATCAACAGATAAATGGAGAAAGAAAATGTGGTATATACATATGATGAAATACTATTCCACTATAAAAAGAAGAAAATTCTGTCATTTGTGATGACACGTATGAACCCGCAGAACATTATATTAAGTGAAATAAGCCAGGCATAGAAAGACAAATACCACATGATCTCACTCATACGTAGAATCTAAAAAAATTGGACTTATAGTAGTAGAGAGCAGAATGGTGGTTACCCAAGGCTGTGGTGCTTAGGGGGAGTGGAAGATGGGGAGATGTTAAAGGATATATTAATAGAGTTAGATAGAAGGAATACGTTCAACAGATCTATTGTACAGCATAGTGACTATAGTTATTGAACATGTATTGCATTCTCGAAAAATGCAAAAATAGTGGATGTTAAGCATTCTCATCACAAAAATAACTATGTGAAGTAATGCAGTTGTTAATTAGCTAGATTTAACTATTCCACAGTGTATATATGCTCTAAAACATTATATTGCACATGATAAATACATTTCTAAAAAAGTAGGAAGGGCTAAATTTCAGAAAGGTATAGGGCTGGTAAAATGTGTCAAAGAAAGAAGAAAGAGGATTATTTCAGTTTCCTGGTACCATTAAATGCAGCTGATACTGATGCCCAGGATCCTATTTTAGTAATTTTTGCTTCCTCTAGGCATAGAACTTTAGCTTCTTCTTATCTCTCCTATGAGACCAGATAAAGTCTCTGGTAGTTTACAGAGAATGGTTATTTCCTCATAGGAAGAACAAAATCTGACTGTATTCTGCCAGGCTTACACATGCTTTGGTTGAGATATATTAGGATAATCGAATATGCATAGTTAGTTACTCCTATACTTATCAGTGCCACTATCCTTCCTTCTAGGTGGCTTTGCTTCTTCTTAGCCTGATAGCATCCCCAGAACATAACCACTAAAATATGAGTTTTGTAGAGAGAAGGTAAGAAAAAGAAACCTGGTGACTGAGAGCTACTACTGCTCATGGTTAAACCTTGGCCTATACCTCTTGACTTTTCCTCTCCACCCTTTCTCTTTACCATGTCCTAGACAATGTCCAAATATATTTCTCTTGTAAACTTAGTAAATTCCAAAGGCTCCATGTTGCCCAGTCTCAGCATGCTGCCACATTCAAAGAAAGAGTTGATCAGGCTGGGCATGGTGGCTCATGCCTGTAATTTCAGCACTTTGGGAGGCTGAGGTGGGAGGATCACTTGAACCCAGGAGTTTGAGATCAGCCTTGGCAACTTGGTGGGACTCCCATCTCCATAAAAAATAAAAAACAAAATTAGCTAGGTGTGGTGGCATATGCCTATGGTCCCAGCTACTTGGCAGGCTGAGGTGGAAGGGTCACTTTAGCCTGGGAGGTTGAGGCTACTGTGAGCCATAATCGCCCCACTGCACTCCAGTCCGGGTAATAGAGTGAGATCCTATCAAAACAAACAAACAAACAACAACAACAACCAAAAAAAAAAAAAAAAAAAAAAAAGAAAGAAAGAAAGAAAGAGTTCATCAGTCAAAAGTATGTAATTAAAATTCAAACCTTTACTTATGTCTCTCAAAGAACATTAATGGAGATCCAATTCAAAATTCACAGGACCACTTTTAAAGCTAGTTATCTTCCCATTCTTCTTACCCTCCAGTTCTCTCACAGCCCCCATGCTTCCATGGATTATGAATCCCTGTCAGATTCCTTGGTTCCCTGTGCTCACTGATGACTTATTTCTGCACAATAGGGTTGAGCAGTGGTGGAGGAAGAGACATACCAAAGTTCCTTAGTGGGCTGGCGTAGGAGAGTCTACTGGTTTTGATTACAATGTCCTTGAACTTGTAATACTTCATTGAAATTAATTACTTACATGTTCTTCTCTAACACTTAGATCAGCAGTCTCCCACAGAAGTATCCTAGTCCACTAATGTGTGGGAATCAGGCTGGAGTTATACTATTGTTCAGGGAATTATGTATAACTTTCACGGTATGCCAAAACCTGAAATGAGTGGCCATAAAAATCTAGATGTATTAAAGCAGTAAAATTTTACACAGTAAAATCTGAAAGGGTAGGGACAGCCACCACATGCATTTCTATTCCTTAGCTCTAGAAAGAATGAATATATGCACTTTCATCGTGTAGACTGGGATTTATTTATGCCTTAAACTACAGTAATTATAATATCGGTCTTAATCACAGATCAGTTTCTTTCAGCTTAAAGTTATTAACATAAATTTTATGACCCACGTATTCCTAAAAGGAATGAATTGGGGTGGAGGAATGGAGAAGAAAGAAGGCAAAGGCCAATTCTTAGCTGATGGATACAACTTTTGGGAACTTTTCATTTTTTTTCCTCCAGGAAGGATAATGAGTCTCACATTATCAGTTCAGATCTCATGATGCAGGATTTGCTTGAAACCCAGCATGATATTTGCTGCTAGAGATTTCATATGGCTCTGTATTGATTCTGTACTAAAAGGATATAGAAAACTTGTTTTAGACAAATAGTGAATGTGTGCTGGATGATTTCTCTCTCTCTCTTTTTACCTTTGCTTTGTCATATATTATTGCCAAACTCCTTGTGCTTATGTGCTTATGTGGCTATGTTCTCCTGGGTAGCATTCCATCTGTTTGATTTACCAAATCTGTGATACCATCCCTTTGGCTTGGGAAAAGTAGATGTGGTTTGGGTGCTAGAATATGAAAATTCAGTTTCTGCTAATGTACATATAAAATCAGCAAATCACCAGATAAGTCAGTGGCAGATAATTAAAAGTCACACTCTTGGACAACAGTACAGACTTTTGCAAATAAACATTAATTTAAGTTTTTATCAATTTTCCCCTCTTATACTGTCAGTACTTTTTTGGAGTGAGGTTAACGGGAAAAAAATTTGCCTTAATCATTCTTTCATGTGACATTTTAGTGAATATCTTTTGTTGGATTATTTAAATAGAGTATTATAAATTATTTTACATTATAAAGACTTGCAAAGGAGTTGTAACCTTTGAAAAATAGCATAGGGATATTTGAACCCATCTTGCTAATTGGTCTGAATTATTGCAACTCCACATAGCAACTATTCATCTTTTTCTTATTTTTGATTGCATTGGATTTATCATAAATTTAATATGTTTATATTTAGTATGTTTCTCCTTTTTTGTTCCAAAAACAAAAAGGATATTATTTTTATGCTTTATTAATTTTGGACTTTTATATATTTTTAATGTTAAACATTTTTTCAGGTGAATATCAACAGATATTATTTAAACCAGGTAGGAATTCAACTGATGGAGAAGTGATTTGCTTTACTGTTTATTACAGGTCTGCCCTTGTAGACAATATGTAGTTGGGTCTTTTCCCATCCACTTTGCCAGTCTCTCTTTTAAGTAATGTATTTAGACAACTCAAATGCAAAGTGATTTTTGATATAGTTGGATTAATCTCTGAACACATTTTAACTGTTCTCTATTTCCTTGTTCTTTCTTTTTTTTCCTTTCACTCTTTTTCTGCCTTCTCTGGTTTTAATTAAACATTTTATATGATTTCATTTTCTCTCTTGTTTTAGCATATCAATTATACCTCTTTAATACTTTTTTATAGCAGTTGCCGTACAGTTTGCAGTATATGTTTACAACTAACCAATTCTACTTTCAAATAACACTGTTCTGCTTCATGAATAGAGCAAGTGCTTTATGATAGAGTATACCAATTCCTCTCTACTGTCCTTTATAAATTTTTTGCTGCTATTCATTTCACTTATCTGTAAGCTATAATTGAATGCATCGTTGCTACTATTATTTTGAATAAATGGTTAACTGGTAGATCGACTAAGAATAAGAAAAACAGGCTGGATACAGTGGCTCATGCCTGTACTCCCAGTACTTTGGGAGGCTGCAGTGGGAGGATCACTTGAGGCCAGGAATTCAAGACAAGTCTAGAAAATATAATGAGACCCCATGTTTACAAAAAATTAAAAACAATTAGGCAGGCATGGTGATGCTCACCTGTAGTCCCAGCTACTTGGGAGCTGAGGTGGGAGGCTTGCTTGAGAGCCCAGGAGTTGGAGGCTGCAGTGAGCTATGACTGAGCCACTGAAGTCCAACCTGGGTGACACAGCAAGACAGAGTTAGGCTGTATTTATTGTTTGCTGTGGCTATGGTGTCAGGAGCTACCATTTCCTCTGGTGTCCCTGTTTTTGTGTTCCCTCTTGTCTTTGGGTTTTCCTAGAGACTCTTTATACAGAAGCTGAGGCATGTAGTGTTTTTTAGTGGTAATTCCCTGTTTTATAGAGGAGCCCTATTAATGTGGTGGCAGGGTGTGAGGGGAAGGCATTCTATAGGGCTGTGATTAAATCTCAGTCTTTTAATGAACCTGAGTTGGGTATTCTCAACTCACATGAAAGGCTTGGGAGGGCTGGATATTATTTCCCTTCTCCCAGGTTGGCTAGACTCTGGTAAAACCCCAGTCAGTTAGGCTCTGGTAAGTTTCCTTTGAGGGTAGACCTTGTTAAGCAGAACAGAGAGCTCCAGGTATATTTAAAAATGGATACTTTTCCCCTTTTCCTGTGTTGGGCTCTCCCTAAGTCTGGGTTCCCTTGGAGTTTTAACTCTCAAGCTAGTCTACCATTGAGACTCTAGCAACTTGTTGGTTTTAAAGTGTTCCTGGTGTTACTGGCTCCAGCTGCAGGCTTTTGCTCCTGCTAAGTAAGCTGTGATTCTCCGTATATGCCTGTCTGTCTCTCCTCTTTTCCAAGCAGCAGTTTGACCTGTTTGCCCAATTATCTGATCAAAGAAGAGTTGTTAGTTTTCAGTTTGTTCAGTTTTTTTCTTGTTATGAGAACTGGATTGATAAGTTCAATGCTCTTTACAGGTCAGACTGGAATCTGTAAGTCAACAGGCCTGCTTTAAAGGAAAAGAAAATAAATTCCTTAACATAAAAGCAGTAGTCTATGGACAATTCAAAATAAGAATTATCATTTGACTACCAGTCTAGCATTTAATCACTTGCCTGTTAATATTAGTAACATCCAGAGTATCCACATTATAGTTTTATATGCTATTAGGATATAATATGAAGAGTAAACCAGGCTTTGAGACTATAATTGATGCCTTCAAGTCCCAGAATTGGTTAGGTGTTCATTTCCCTCAGGGTCTCTGTATTTGCTATTTCCTCTCCCTGGGATACCATTCCCCCATTAAATGAGACTCTGGCAGGGGATGGGGGCAGGCAGGAATCTGTATTCTCCAATAAGTTCCTTAAGTGAATCTGATAATAAACAGGGTTCTGGAACTATTGGATAACACATGATTTTCTTTTATTACCCTTGACCCCCAACACAGGGTTTTTGGGTCCTTAGCCCCTTCTCTACAATTCCTTTATCTTATCACTCATAATATTGCACCATGGTGACATCTAATGACCTATGCCTGTGAGTTCTGTGAGGGCAGGGCCTCTATCTTAACCCCAGTTATTTGTTTGAATACACAGTAAAGTGATTATGTCCTGGTTTGATGAGGATAGTCCCAGTTTATGCCAGTGTTCCCAGCATAAACTCCCTTCACTCCCACAGCCCCCTGGTTGTGATGATAAATTATCATTACCCTGGTTATGAGAATCTCTTGTCAAATCCTTCATAAGAGCTTGAAGATTTTTAGTCACTCATGTAATAATTTTACCATTTTCCTTGGAGAGCAGGTATAATTAACAGGCTGTGACTGTTGTTTATTATTTTTAATTTGCCTATTATTGTAACTTATTAAACCAAGGTTTGTGCGTCCCTTTCCCAGAAGATAAAGAACACTAAAATGGAGAAATATAAATCTTGCTGAATCCTAGCATCTTTTTTTTTTTTGTATGTTGTAGTGGTTTGACTTTGATCTATTGGAAAATAAGAAAATAAAACAGCCCTATCCATTAGTGCCTCAAATTAGGTAACAAATTTGTGATAGGATATAACCATTAAACTTTTACTAAATGTTGTAATAGGATTAGAACATAGACCCATCATGTCTGCCCAAGGAGACATAACATTAACCTAACCTAACCTAACAAAAATTAACATTGCCAAAATGCCTTGTGTCTCTGAAGCACTTTACCTGGTTGTGACCACATGGCTTGACTAAGATTTTAAGCAAATCTCTCATTGTTTTTATAACCAGTTGAGCTCTTCTAGGTTGGGGACCCAGACTACTCTGGCAGTAAGCAATCCTACCTATAGCAGAGGGCAAATAAACATTTGAGTATTTTTTTGACATTGTGTTGGAGAGGATATAAAGGGATAGTATATACCTGTTTCTGGCTCTTAGAGTCTGAAGTGTCCATCTAATTGTGACTAAAGAGGAAAAAGACTTCTAACATTGGCAGATTACAAAACAAATGATATATAGTAGATAATGTAATACAGGGTTATCAAATGAATGAATGAAGAGTCAGTGCCCATGTAGGACTTTATATATTCTGTGTGAGTAAAAAAATAAAAGTGTAACGTATAAAAACAACAACAACAAAGAACCACCCCTCTCTCCCATTTTTGTCCTGAAAGCCTTAGTATATTCATGGGTATAGAATAAAAGAATGGAAAGAAATTTGGTAATTTTGATATTCAGTTAACCTAATTATGATGAACAGATGTTCTAAAACCTATTTATAGGTTTAAGCAAAATTAACATGACATTCTATGAGAGCATTTTATTTCATAGAATGATTATGCTTGATGAAAAAGGGTTGTATCTTTTTTCTTCTTTGCTTTCACACTAAATAGAAACTGAAATTGATAATAGAAGTTGAAAAAAATTAAACAAAGGATCTCATGTTTAGTGTTAAGAAAATCTACTCCTCTGACAAAGGGCTAATATCCAGAACCTACAAAGAATTCAAACAAATTTACAAGAAAAAAACAAACAACCCCATCAAAAAGTGGGCAAAGGATATGAACAGATATTTCTCAAAAGAAGACATTTATGAAGCCAACAGACACATGAAAAAATGCTCATCATCACTAGCCATCAGAGAAATGCAAATCAAAACCACAATGAGATACCATCTCACACCAGTTAGAATGGCGATCATTAAAAAGTCAGGAAACAACAGGTGCTGGAGAAGATGTGGAGAAATAGGAACACTTTTACATTGTTGGTGGGACTGTAAACTAGTTCAACCATTGTGGAAGACAGTGTGGCGATTTCTCAAGGATCTAGAACTAGAAATACCACTTGACCCCGCCATCCCATTACTGGGTATATACCCAAAGGATTATAAATCATGCTGCTATAAAGACACATGCACACGTATGTTCATTGTGGCACTATTCACAATAGCAAAGACTTGGAATCAACCCAAATGTCCATCAATGACGGACTGGATCAAGAAAATGTGGCACATATACACCATGGAATACTATGCAGCCATAAAAAAGGATGAGTTCATGTCCTTTGTAGGAACATGGATGCAGCTGGAAACCATCATTCTCAGCAAACTATCGCAAGAACAGAAAACCAAACACCACATGTTCTCACTCATAGGTGGGAATTGAACAATGAGATCACTTGGATACAGGAAGGGGAACGTCACACACCAGGGCCTGTTGTGGGGTGGGGGGAGTGGGGAGGGATAGCATTAGGAGATATACCTAATGTAAATGACGAGTTAATGGGTGCAGCACACCAACATGGCACATGTATACATATGTAACAAACCTGCACGTTGTGCACATGTACCCTAGAACATAAAGTATAATAAAAAAAAAAGAAAATCAAAATTATTGAAAAGTTGGTTACAAACCAAGCCTCATTATCTATTTTCAGTTTCAAGTTGCAGTCAGTTGCCCTACAGAGATAATATGTTACTTGGCACGCTAGTGGTATGTATAAATTAATACAGCTTCCCAAGGTGCTCTTATATTGAGCTTCTTCAATATAACCTTTAAACATTTGGATAGAAACTTGGCCTTTTAATCTACATGACAGTAAATACTAAATTTGTAGGTTGAGGAAAAAAAGCAACCTAGATGTGTAGGTTTATTTGGTTTCTGTTACTAAATTTTGGTATGATTTGACAAGACAACTACCTTTTTTGAGCTTTAATTGCTGAGCTTATAAATGTAAAGGATTGGTATAGGTGATGTTTGACATTGTAAAAAATTCAAACTAGCAGATAGGAAGACAGTTGTAGGACTAAATTGACTGGTTATACTAGCATGGACTCACTACAATCACGTAGAAATGTTTGAAAAACAACAAAAAATTAAAATAAATCCAAAGCAGAGCTAAAAATAAATAAATATAATTCCCAATGAAATGACTAGGGAAAAGATAGTTGGAATGAAAAGTGCAGGAGCTGTCTCTCTGGCTGCCCACGTGGTTGGGGGACCCAAATACAGGCTTTGGAAATGAGAGGCTACAATTTTATCACAGCCTCCTGGACAGAAGATGTGTTGTTAGAACTGCACAAAGCTGGGGCCTAACCCTTAGATCTCTGCATAAAACAAGGACTTTGAAATATCAGTCTCTCTTGGAAAAGGGAGAAGAAAAGCTGCCCAATATTTCAATAAAGCTGCAAAAAAGCTTTTATGTGGTTTGGGATCTGTATAGAAAAAAGGCTCTGGTGATAATTCTGAGCCTTATATGCCTATACTATGCCCAGGTTTAGTCAGAATTTATAGTTCTCATGTGGTGTGGGAGTCCTGAGCCAATAAATTAATATAAAAACCAATCCTAGATTAGTGAACTCTCTGAAGCATCTGGAATAAATGATTGTAAAACACTTTTGAGGAGATATTTTTATGAAAGATACATAAAGCTCTTATTTTAAAAAAGTTTATAGTTAAGATGAGTTCCCAGTAAAAAATTACAAACCACATGAGATACTTTGGATATTTGTCCCCTTCAAACCGCATTTTGAAATGTGATCCCCAATGTTGGAAGTGGGGCCTAATGGGAGGTGTTTGGGTTATGGGAGTGGATCCCTCATGAATGGCTTGGTGCCCTCCTCTTGGTAATGAGTGAGTTCTCACTCTATTAGTTTATGTGAGAGCTTGTTGTTTAAAAGAGCCTGGCACCTCCTCCTCTTTCTCTTGCTCCCTCTTCCACCATGTGACATGCCAGCTCCTTTTCCCTTCTGCCATGACTAAAAATTTCCTGAGACCTCACCAGAAGCCGAGCAGATGCAGGCGCCATGCTTACTGTATGGCCTGAAGGAGGTGAGCCAAATAACCCTCTTTCTTTATAAATTGCTCAGGCTCAGGTATTCCTTTATAGTGATGCAAATGGACTAAGAAACCACATGAAATAAATAAGCATGTTTTATATGATTATTGGTATACAAATAAATTGAAGTAAAGGGTAAGAAAATAAATATCATGAAAAATAGAAAATAAATATTGTGAAAAATAACTAGATAGATCTTTTTTGGGGGAAACGGGAATAGGGCCTCATTCTGTTGCCCAGGCTGAAGTGCAGTGTCGTGATCACAACTTATAGCATCCTCAATCTCCAAAGGCTCAGATGATCCTCATGCCTCAGTCCCTTGAGTAGCTGGGACTACAGGTGCACACCACCAGACCCAGCTAATTTTTGTATTTTTAGTAGAGACAGGGTTTTGCCATGTTGGTCAGGCTGGTCTTGAACTCCTGGACTCAAGTGATCCACATGCCTTGGCCTCCCAAAATTCTGGGATTACAGGCATAAGCCACCATGCCTGGCCTTAGCTAGATCTTTTAGAAATAAAAAATATATAGTCATAGGAATGAAAAATGCAATAATTTGGATTAAAGAGCAGATTAGATGTAACATCAGAGAGGGCTAAGGAAACTAAATAGAATATAGCATTTAGGGTTGAAGAGGAAAAAAAAATGAATGAGAAATGTGAGAGTAGAGTGAGAAGATCCAGAAAGAGGTGACAGAAAGAATAAGGAAGACGCATTATTCAAAGTAATAATGATTGATAATTTCTCAAAATTGATGAAAGATATGAAATCTTAGCTTGAATAAACACAACTAATTCTGTGTAAAATAAAAAATAAACTCATGCTTTGATGTATCAGAGAAACTGGAGAACACCAATGACAAGATGAAAAACCTTAAAAGCAATGAGAGAGAAACGACAGATTATTTATAAAGTAATGGCAATTTGACAGACTATCAATACTCAGAAACAGTAGAGGCTAGACAGCAATGAAATAATACCTTCAAAAGACTAAAGGGAGATAACTGTTAACCTATCTAAAATATCATGTAAGAATAAAGTGAAAATAAAGCTATTTTTAGATGAAATCTGAAAGCCTTTACTGCTCACTAACTCTAAAAAAAAATAATAGATTCACTGACCCTAACAAAAAATAACTCTTAAGTGGGGCACTGAGTACAGAAGGAAGGAGTGGGATGTAAAATGCAAAGTAAATATTAAGTGGAATCACTTAAAATTTTTGATATTTGACTAATTTTGAAACATAAAAATAGCAATTTAGGCCAGGCACAGTGGCTTACGCCTGTAATCCCAGCACTTTGGGAGGCCGAGGAGGATGGATCACTTGAGGTCAGGAGTTCAAGACAAGTCTGGTCAGCATGGTGAGACCCTGACTCTACTAAAAATACAAAAATTAGCCAGGTGTGGTGGGGGGTTCCTGCAGTCCCAGCTGCTTGGAATGTTGAACTTGAGTGTGTGATGTTCCCCTTCCCGAGTCCAAGTGATCTCATTGTTCAGTTCCTACCTATGAGTGAGAACATGTGGTGTTTGGTTTTCTGTTCTTGCGATAGTTTGCTGAGAACGATGGTTTCCGGCTGCATCCGTGTCCCTACAAAAGACCAAAACTCATCCTTTTTTATGGCTGCATAGTATTCCATGGTGTATATGTGCCACATTTTCTTAATCCAATCTGTCACTGATGGACATTTGGGTTGATTCCAAGTCTTTGCTATTGTGAATAGTGC